>NC_051130.1:2562786-2580806 GCF_014839805.1 Manduca sexta
CGGTTAATTAACTAGTCAATGCAGACCTAATTAAATAGAGTTTAATAATGTACCTTTTTATTATTGGCAAAAGCGGCTTTCACCCGATCGATTAGGACCATTAATGAGTGTACATGCCAAAAGTTAAAACAGATATTTTGGTATGTAAGTGGAGTGAATTGGCAAAGATATTGTTATGTAAGTTGCGTGATGCTTCGATACTTTATCTGTACGACATCGCTTACCATCAGGTGCGGTGCGACTGCAGTTTTAGTTATATTTTGTTTTTTATATTTTTTCCTGGCACGACAAAGTGACTACTTTGCCTTGCCAAGAATAAAATATACAATAAAAATAATATATTGTATTTTATTTTCGTCCTTAAACCTCAAAATAGGTACTGCTTTTATAAAAAAACTACTTAGTCATAGGTCGTGCTGCTGAGCACGCCACAAACTTATAATTAATTCACAATGCTATAAAACCCATGCCTACATACTACAATATCGTTTTGTATTGTAGTCAGCCACAAAAGTAGGTAAACAAATTCAAAACGCTTTTACAAGTTTACTTCAATAGAAATATTATTTTATCTTAATTTAAAAAAAGTTAACCCTTTGAGGTTTGTTGATACTTATACTAAAGATATATAAAAGGATTTGAAATATTGTAATGTAAGTAAGTATGTAATGATAATGTAGGTAGATATTGCAAGGTTGACTTTTCGGACGATCTACATCTTAGTCCGCCTCATGACCATGAAGGCTGCAGTCTTCGAAACGTCGGAAGAAATTTTGAATACAAGAAACCACGGTAACCGGTTGCCAGACTTCAAAATACTGTGAGCTCATTCTGCGTAAAACGGACCACCATAGTTAAAATTAAAAATTTTATAATTGTAAAATGTAGGTAGATGTTTGAACTTTGACTTTTCGGATGACCAAGACCTCAGTCCACCCCGTGAGCACGAAGGCTGCAGTCTTCTATACGTCGAAAGAAAATTATAATAAAAAAAACCGCAATAAAATCCGAAAAGTTTATTTTAATGTCTAACATTCGTGTAAACAAAAGAAATCATTATATATTATTGTTAAGCGCCATTTCCACTTAGTTTTTACAAAATAGCTGACTCATGCGACGTCGCGTGGCATTGGGTTGCAGTCATTGTTCACGAGCATTGTTGAAAATGGAGCCGCGAGTCTTCAAACAAACGTTTTACTGCACAATTGTTTAAATTATCGGAAGTTTTGTTTTGGTTTTAAAGGTGTGACACGGTTTCTGAATATTGTAGTTGATTTTAATGTAGCAAGTATTAAGTATTATCTTGTATTGTACAAGTGTAATTCATGGGCCTCTAATATGAAAAGTTTTCTTTTTCCAAATGAATCACATAAGTTTTTATTTCTAAGTCAAGAAGGGGGTCAAGTGTTTCTCATAGGGTGAGGGTTTCATTTCTCTTAGGGTGGGTGGGGGTGATCGAGGATCCGTTATTTGATACGTAGTTCGTCCTCGCTCCTGTGAAAAGTGTTAGTCAATCGCGCTGGCCAAGTGCAGGTTAGTAGACATTTAATACTTTATATTTTTCTTTAAATATTACAAACAACAGATTCCAGCACAAACATATTCTTTAGAACCGTAATTTGCTAGATTATGGAACAATGTGATAATGCCTATCGTGATATAGTTAAAATATCCTATTTTTAAACAATGCTTCAATTGTTAATTTCCGACCTTTTTTTATTGCTTTGAATGACGAGACGAGCCTGCCGTTCGCCTGATGGTAAGCGATACGACCGCCCAGAAACAGCAGAAACACAATCCAACACCTTGAAGTACAAAGGTTTGTTTGGTATTCCACTGCGCTCGCCATCCTACGACATGAGATGTTCAGTCTTATTATGTACACTAGTTACACTGCCTGCAATGTCCTTGAAACCGGAACACAACAGTCACTACACACTGTTGCTTGGCGGCAGAAATAGACATTGCTGTGTTACTACAGGCGGACTCTCACATATGAGAGACCTACCACCAGTAGAACTATGAGAATCCCGAATTCCCCGAAATGAGAACTTTATAATCCAATCCAATTTCAATAAATTCATGTTCGCGCTCAGCTTTGTACGAATACACGTCCTAACAATACATGTAAACGACAATAAACAAATATGCAGATTTCCTAATCATCCTCCGACGTCTGTCCGTTTGTCATTTACTCACAAACACCTTATCATTTTTTATCTCACGCTGCGAAGCAAAAATTATCTTGTTCTGTAAAACAGGTTTACATAACAAAGGCTACGGTAATTGGTTTTTAATTGTTTAACCTACAAAGTACGTATTAGCGACTGCCTCGTTGGCGTAGTTGTAATTCGGCTAGGAGGATTCAGTTTAGTTCAATACGTGTTAGCAATGGAATTCGTCACTTTACGAGAATTATTTTTTGATTCAACGAGCATAGGGCTGGTGGTTAACGTTCGTTGTTAACACTTCTATCATATAGAGATTCTAGAAGATGTGTGTAAGGAATAAGTTACGTCTAATTGGTTGTCTACAATGCCAAAGCCTATGGTTGTCTGTAACAGATTGCATTGTGCGATAAGATCGCCATTTGTACTTTTTTCTCTTTTCTTGTTCTGTGATTATTGTCTCTGGTGTATAATAAAGTGTAATAAATAGAAAAAATAAAGCGTCACACAGACGTTGGCAACTTGTAGCTGAGAAACAGTAACCGCTATGAAACTGACAATTGAAACAACTTCGACGAGTATTTGTTTCAAAGATATTTAATGTTTCTTGGCGATGAGTACTGTGTAACGGTTAATTATTTTAATACAATGTATTAATTATTTTAGTATTAAAAAAATAAGTATCACAAACTAAAGGTAATAAGCGTAAGGGGCTATAATTCCACAGCTGTAAAGTTAATTTGCTTATCCGACATGTTAATATAAATAGTTGGGTAGCGCTTAAATTTTAATTCAATATGTTGTTAGTGGTAAATGCTGTGTTCACCTATTAGTAGCACACATATCAGATGCTGTACCTTATTGCTTTTTTAATATTGATTGATGTAATATGTAGTGCTGTTGGTGTACCTTATTACAAATAAATAAATAGTATTAATTTTATTTACTAATATTTAAAATGTTTCATCTAGCTCAAACTAAAGGTACAGTAAGCATAAGGCATTATAATTTCACAGCTGTAGGCTTATTGTCTTAACAGGCGTTTATTTCGAAAAATTGAACTACTTTCAAAATTTACAGGAAAATATAATAATTCCAAGTATATTGAGTATATAACTGAATGTCGAATAAATGTCGCTAGCCATTTAGCCTTCCAATCATTCATTATGATTCATTTCAACATATTTATAAATTAACCGCAATACCTTAAAAAATTAGTAACTAAAGCCAAATAAGTTCATTTAAACGTTTTTAATTTTTCAAGAATTTAGGTGATAAATTATGGCATATATAGAAATAAAATCAAATAAACCACAAACGTATATTGTATGTATCTAATAACCAAATAAAACCGCTTTTAGTGACGTCGGTTGTTGTCGAGCTGTCGGTTGAATGACAGGAAATGTGATGCGGCAACGAATTGGTCTTTTATGTTCGCGCCCAGTGTAAACGTAACAATAGTTCGCTATAGATACATATCAAACAGCATAGATTATTTTATATGACGCACAAAAATGGAAAGCAAGTTTTTGTAAAATATAGTGCTAAGTAATTGAAATTCATTTAGTAGTGACGTACAAGATTATTCATTATTGAGCCGTTGATATAATGTAATTAATTAAATTCATATAATATTTTTTTTTATTATTACTTTTGGCGGGAATCGTGATTGCTCAGTGATCGATTTTAATATTTTTTTACTACGTAAGTATTCGCAAGCTATCTAATTGTATTAGTTTGTGCAATACATTCATTTTACAGTCAACTACAGAAGTAGTTGAACGAATTCAGAATTTAAAATTATTTTTTCTTCACTAATATAAATCAAAGAGTTGACTTTTTTAGATAAAGGAAAAAATCTATTGCGATTAAAGTTAATGTGTTAGAAGTTTTAATGTCTTAAATTTGTTCAGATATTTTTGTGGCAGAATGTATATATTATACCACTAGAAATTTCATGGAGGGAGGCCATTAAAACTATAAGTAGTATACTCAAAAGTTGCTTATACTCAATACCTACAGACACAAAAGATGTTATTAAAGCACATTATCGCTTGAAACCGATAGAGAACTCGTTTGCCTCGATCCATCGATCGATACAAGCTGAGTTCAATCGCTTGATAAACATCTGTGTAGAAAACACAGATGTGACAGTGGCTGTGTGTTTGATTACCTTTGCAATTTAAACGTCAATCTATCTACTGAGTTGATTGTCTTTTTTTTTAATAGTTTATGGAAAATTTATGTTACCATTAGTGGCATAATGTTTATGTGTTTTTACAACTACAGTAAAAAACATACACTATATTACTCGTCGGTAAACATACGTAAGACTAGGCAGTATGTTCGAAAGACTATAGTCTGTCCTCTAAGGATGAATAAAAAAAATAACTCGTCAGTAAATTAACATTACAGGTTTAAGTGGTAGATCTTACACTGAGTTTTAACCGATTATACCTTTCTAAACCTAATATATAATATACACTGCCGCGTATTGTATAGTTCGATGTATTTGCTGCCGAGTACTCTTTTCCCGCCTATAAATGAAGTTATTGACTTTTTAATTAACGTAAAAGCAATTACGGAGATATGATTTTATAATATCTGATCATCCATATTAACAAAGTTAGGCTAACTGCGGCGAGCAATTTTAATTGTACGTTACGGTACTTAGAATATACTATAGTAAGAGTTACATTCTTCGTAAAAAGTTTTAAGTTTGAATTAGTTAACAATTTATTATTTAATATTACGAGAAATAAACTTTATAAAAACAAAACATAATTTGAGGTTTATAAATGATGAATTTAAATCAACACCAATAAAAAGGTTATACGTAATACAGAGTCTATAATTGCTAATGGACTGCGTTACCGTAAAATTCCAAATGAATTTGTAAAATAAATTCGTCGGAATGACTTTGATATAATTGATATTGAAAATATAACACTATAGTGCACGAAATACAGTTTTTTTTTTTACAATCCGCTGTTAAAGCAATCTATTCGACCTTCGTAATCATTCGTTTCGAAGTTCGAACGTCGGAACACTCACGACTATTCAAATGAGTTCTCCAGTATGAAAAAGATCATCCGTTGGAATGTGTTAATTATTTTTTTCATATCTTTTTTAATATTTATTTTTTAAATATAGAACATTAATTTTAAATAAAGAAATCGTAGTTTGTTTTTCTTTTTATAAAATGAATTCTTTGGATTCATGAGTGTTTTTTTTTAAGGACTAGGTACAGTCTCACATCGAGTGGTGCCATTATTTTTTTTTCTAAGCAGCAATGCGCAGGGAATGCTGGGTTTCGGTTATAGTGACTAGCATTTGTACCTAATGTTTTTCACTATTAAGTGGTAAAGGTCTAATCTCTCACGCTGCTAGAGTATTTCGGTATTCAGGTAGCTGTTATTGTTAAAAGACACTAGTAACGCTATCCAGGCGACCTATTTAAAGGCTTATTTTACAAGTTTCAATTACACTTTACATGTCAATTATCGTATTAAGCAGCTAATGTATATAGTACCTACTTATATCATTACTATTTATTCTGGAGCATTATATTGCGACTTTTGCATTTGATCGGCTTATACATTTATGTTGCGAGTAGCATTTAGTAAGATATGAAATAGCCCATTAGTCTTTTAAGCATTACAAATCTCGAAATAGGAACTAGCCATATTTGCAAATCTCGCACAATCCTTTGTCTGTGTGGAATGGAACGAAATCAATGACTATAATTTCAATGTAGTCATGATGAACAAATGTTGATATAATCATCAACACGATTGCTGTTCTGACCTTTGAAAGCATACATAACTTATTGATCGCGTAACTCGGCTTAAAAGTACTATATTCAACCATCCCCCTTTCCACCTAATATTTTTCCAAGTAACAAATGATTTGTTTTAGACGTTTTAAGACCGACAAACTTTTGTTATTTTTTTTCAAATGAATATAAATTTCAGTCAGTGCACATTTTTTCGCTTTATTTAACACCACAGCCGCGCTCTCCGGATACAAAAATCTGATCACGGTCGCGGGTGCTTGCAATCAACATATAGCGACTGACCCACTGCCATGCAAATAAATCCCGGAGTCTGGTAGATAGGAGAGCATGATTTACTCGGGACCATCCCATGCCATCCCATGTGCCTTGCTACATAAATAAAATAAAAATTAAATGCTTTATTCATCACGTAGGCGAATATAGTTGCGCTTATGATAATTATTACTCCAATGAAGTCGCTTACAAAACTACAGACATTTTATAATGGACACAAAATTTATGATGAAGTAAACAAGAAAGCCAGCTCGGGATGGCACGAAAGAACTAAAATAGAGATTAGACTCTACGTAGTAACTGTTTTCACCTGAGAGTCCGCCAACATCGTTAGAATAAGCTAAAATATAAGAGTACATCTTTGTAAATAGCTCTTTAATATTTATGACAAGTTGAAGGTCGGACTAATTTGAGACCAACAAAAAATGGCGAACTATCTATGACATTGCTTTTTATTATAATGAGCGCTAGATAAATTTTGTATAAATGTATTAGGTAGTCCGTAGAAACGATTTTCATGATTAATGCGTATTTTTTTATCTAAAAGGCGAGACGAGTAAATAATAATACAAGTAATTTATTTCGGACAACAGACTTCTATATAGGGGTTCATAACAAAAGTATCTTAAAAATGTGTTTAGTAAATGAGAATACAAAACTACTCACGTGGTCCACTATGGCGGGCTTTTACCTTGTGTACGGTGGTCGCTATCCGGGCGGATATAAAATATATCCTACCACCAGTAAATCTTTTCAACTTGTTAAAATGTGAAAATATAAGTCTATATTGCACTGCGCTACGCTCTTGAACAGGAAACAATATTATAATATTCAGTTAAATAGAACTCAGTAATTACAATTATAATATATAATATATTAATTTCAATTATAGTCTTTGATGTATTGCATTCGCTGTACGTTACAATGCCGAGGTCCCGGATTCGAATCCCGGGTCGGCCAATGTGATATTGGGTTTTTCTGCTCATTATCATTGCAGTCAGGTATTTGTACCCGATACGGCAATAGGCTCGGCCCCTATCACATCATGGGACGGAATACACTGGCAGAAAGTGGGTGACCTGGTTGCCCCTCTGCCTACCCCTTCCCCTACGCCTTGAAGGCGTGAAGTGTGGTGTGTGTGTAAAATCATTAAGCTACGGGAATCGATGCTCCACCCTTCGTTTTTCCAACTCGTGTGTACAATCATAGAGGTAATTAATGCATTAGCTTCGTTCGTGTTACGAAATAGTAGCGTAATTGAATTTTCTACGAGCTCCAATTATTTGCACGCAATCATTATAATTACGAGTATATTTCATTTGCGATTTTTACAATTAAAAATAATCCAAGCATTTATTGATCGTAGAATTCAATTGAATCATTATGCTAATTATAAACGTAAAACAACTACCTACTTTAGTCATCAGTTAATTGTTACATTAGAATTAACATAATTATACAAATGTATTATACATTTATGTATGTATAATGTTTATCTATATATATAACAATAATTGGCAGTCGGCATATCAAATGACTTCATTGTTGTGTTTAAGTATTGTCATGTAGTAACTTTGTTACTACTGCCATCTAGCGGCGAGTAGTGAAGACATTATTCCACGCCATCTATTGGCGAATAGTATTAACTGTTACGAACTAAATTTGGCGCGCGTTTGATTTTATTTTTGCACTAGGCAGTTAAACTCATAAGTAGGTACTAATTGAAACCACAAATCACAAGAATAATAAGTTCACTAATAGTTTACAACGTTAGGGAACAAAAAATAACAGTTGCATAATCTTTCACTTTATTTGTTATTTTGTGGGCAAGTTTATTTGTCCAAAAATTGGGTTGGTGTCCAACGTATCCATCTGTATCTTTCACAATGAAGAAACAATAAACAGACCACATCCGTCGTCGAATCTCTCGGTGTGGGTGCACTGCGTCCCTCCAATTTTTTTAATTCTGAGACTCTTGCTTGCGTGTTAGGGCCGGCGGTAGTATCGAGTTAGTCGCCGGAGACACATTGGGCTGCATGAACGTGTGTTAGTTCGCGCCATTTTACTCACGAATGCGATCGAAAGTATAGACGAAAAAAGTTTTTAATATTATTTTTTTTCTAACGATCTGAACCCTGTGTTGTGTTAGTGGAGTGTTTTCGAACTTTTTTGGAGAATAAAATGTATGCTGATACATTTTAGGCTGTGTAGCCATATCGAAAGAGAATTTATGTAAGTAAAAGTTTGTACGAATTGATTGTTTAGAATATTTTACGATGGTTTATATTGAGAATATTTAGAAATTTAAAATAAATGTAAAGATGAATTAACTAAAATTGTTAGGACCGGGCTGACTAATTATTTGGTTATTTGTCATAAAATTAATTAAATAAAAACGTTTTATTTTGGCTCTAATGGGTTTTTAATTTATTAAGCTATAAGTGAAATAAAAATAATCAAGAAAATAATTAACTATCATTATTAATTTGAGGTTCAATATAATACCATGTTGTTTTTAAATTAGCCGCACTTATTTAAATTTTATTACTTGTAACACATTATATAAAAAGAATATAAAATATTTTGTCTACCTATTCAAAATTAAGGTTACTTATTTTTTTGTTGTACTTATTTTTTTCTAGCTATTTCGTGTCAATAAAATAAGTAATTTAACTTACAAAAAAGAAATAAACATTTAAGTAATATAATCTTATTTTAAATTTCCATGCAAGGCAAAGGAACCATAATCCGTACAGCCAAACACTAATTTCTAAAATCATACACGAATGCCAAATTATGATATAATTTCCTACAGATTCTCTTACAAAATAATCAATGAACCCATTCGAAACATACTGCAATAGTATATTTCCTGAGTGTCGGTGCATCGTGTGGCTTATCACCGCCTTGACCTTTGTTAACACTTGCGCGGTCATTTTTAACGATAACACTGTTTGTTCCGTGAACTTATTTTAAAGATACATTTTAGACACAAAATTGTCATCAGGTTGATTGTTTCCGTTAAAAGGCTTGTAAGAATCCGATTAGTATTATAAGTAAGTATTCCATAGATTACACCTTCAGTAGTAAAGGCTCGCGCCCAGCAGTGGGAAGTAGGGCATGCAGGCTATGTAGTTAAAAAGTCTTTGTGAATAAATGCAAGAACTCAATAAGACTTAATGCTAAGCTTAAGCTTAATGCTTAAGTCCGCCGCTTTCAAAGCGAAGATGCATTTGCACTAAACACAAAATAAATTTCTCATCCCTCGCATCAAATGCTACTACCCTTGTAAGTACCACTGCCATTATTTAAATATATAAATATGCTTAAAGAATTTAAAATGTAATTACTAAATTATTCAAGTCCCAAGTCTTCAAAACGTCTGGAGAAAATTGTAATACAAAAACCTGCGATAAAATTCGTAATATATTTTTATTTAAATAATTCAATTCAATTTTGAAGCTAATCAACACGAATGTAAAATTAAAAAAGCATACGTTTCTTTTTAACTCCATTTTAGGTTAATGTGCTATAAAAACTAATTTATAACTTTATCCGTCAATATATTATACACAAAATAAACAAACAACTTTATTAAATTTGACAGTGTAATAAAAACTTTTGTTATGGTGACTCCAGGAATGCCAATTAATACTATTATACTGGAAAAAAAAAAAACAAAGCGAATGGCGTAGCTGAATAATAGTGGCAGTAGTCATTAAAAAATAAAACGAAACGTATCTATAAGAGGCGTAATTATTTAAAATTACTTAAGATATTCACATTTACATAAATATAATAGGGATAAATATAATGTAAGTAAAAAAATAGCAAATATCTTTGAAAAGTTCTGAATATATAAATAATATTTTGGTAAAAAACTGCGTTGATAACTTAAATCTTGATTTAAATAATGACATATACGGTTTAATTATCTTACAATATTATGTATGAAAAGGCTGTTACATTACTGTTACAATATCGCTTCGGTTGATTTAATTCATAAAACATGCCCAGGTCTAATCGGTTCGGTAAAATTATAACAATTTAACAAGAATGACTTATCGGTCCATAAATATGACATAAAGAAAATAAAAGCCTTTTTAAATCATGTAAATAAGATCACAATAACTTAAACATACTTAAGACTCCAAAAACGGCACAATACACTTTAAATAGCCAGTGAATAACACCTTCTTAAAAAGCATGTATATTTAAATCCATTTCTAAAGCACGTGGGTAGTCGAAGATTTATAGCGTTGTCACTTCAGTTGAACAAGAGTGCTACCGCGGGACATTTACAGGCCATTTCGTTACACCAACTGACTTTTACAATCTATACTAATATTATTGAACAAATATGATTGCGACCTTCTTTCTAATGTAATTTATTGGGACTGGATAGTATTTCTTCTTAAAAAAAATCTGTACGCACTATCTTTCATGCTTCAAATTGTGTAATTCCTAATAAAACCTAACTTATATTATAAATGATAATTCAATATAATATTATCAATTATAAAGAGGAAAAGTTCTTATGTAGGGGCTAATCTCTGGTACTACTGAACCGATTTTGAAAATTATTTCAATAATTGGAAGCTAAATTATTATGAGTGCTATAAGGTTTATCCCGGGAAAAATAAAGCGGGACTTTTATCCTAGAAAACTTATCAACCGGACGAAGGCGCGGACATAAGCTAGTGTCTTATGAGACATAAAATTACTTTGATTTAATTTTCAAGTTCAATATAGTTAGGTCTCACATATGTGAGAACCCGCCTAGGCAGGTACCGGTGCCATATCTATTTCTGCCGCCAAGAAGCCGTGTGTAGTCACTGATGTGTTCCGGTTTGAAGAACATTATAGGCAGTGTAACTACTGGATATAGTGAAGCTTAATATCTGACGTCTCAGGATGGCCAGCGCAGTGGAATACCAAACAATACTTTGGAATTAAAGGTGTTGGATGGTGTTTCTACCGTTTATGGGTGACCATATCGCTTACCATCAGGCGAAAGGCCAGCTCGTTTCGTCAGTCAAAGCAATAAAAAACTACACAAACTTTAAACATTAGGTGCTTAAAGTCGCTGTTTCTGTGCTCTAGAATGAAAAAAAGGATTATAAACTATTTTGAATAACGGTCTTTATGCGCATCGAGAATGTTATAGAGAATTCTCAGAATAAAGAAGTACTTAATTAATAGAATATTTGAATATACAAGTCAAAGAATTAATTTACTTAAAAACGAATTACATTTCCTTATTGGAAATAACTTTTTCACTATTAGTTACTAACTGCGTAACATCAAATTATCAATATAACACGTAGAAACCAATTTAAACGCAAACAAACATTATTAAATACGATGTTTCATTAACAAAATGTGAAGAGGATATTAATTTAACTAATGAATAAAAAGACATTCATTTTAAATTTGAAAATAATTAACTTTTTTCTCAGCCAGTTCGAGCATTACGATTTAACTACATTTTAAATTCTCAGTAATTTCCAATTTTCACCGAAAACCAATTTCAAAACGCAGTAAATTAAATGTCGGATTAAATTAATGATAAATATAATTAATTTAATTAAGTTATCTATTGGAATTCACTCAAATCCCTTCATAAAATCGTAAGTGTTCGCAACCGGTCAAACTACGAAACTGGTCAATAAACATAATGTCCGGTTAGACCGAATAATTATTAAAAAAAATATAATTTTATTATAATCCAAAGGTATAGAAAGTTCATTAATTCCATAAGAGAGTTTAATATTGTACTTAAATAAATTATAGTTAGAGCATAAAGTATTAAAGTACAGTTGTCGACAGAAAGTTAATTCTATTAAGGCGTTAATATTGATAAACGTTTCGATCTGTCAATACATGTAAATAAATTGTAAATGATTATAATTTAATGATTCTAATTCAGAATTTCTATTAAGTTTGTTGTAGTTTCGATGGGAATATTGTAGATAAAATATTTCAAACATAACCTCAATGTTACGATACGATTGCCTTCCTGAGGTCTTGGGTTCGATCTTTGGATTGCGTTAAGTTTATCATCAATCTGGCGTCTGGAATTTGTGCCCAGTGTGATAGGCTTTCACCCTATCACATCATGGGATGAAGTACACTTGGCGAAAAGTTCATGCACTAGTGAGTTAGCGTCTCTGCGTAACCCTTTGGGGACAAAAGGCATGCGTGTTTACTTCAGACTGCTGGATGAATGAAGATTAGATCGTCTTAAATTTTCAATTTCTTGTTCCCGATATTAAAAGAGCGTCTACGCGTAATGGTTATTGTCATTCTGTTAAATAATTTATATTCCACATGAACATTGCGTAATATTGTGGCGATAGCCTAGTTGTAAGTGGAACGGACTGTCGAGACAAATGTCCGTAGGTTCAAAACCCAGGGTCAAGCACCTCTGACTTTTCCAAAGTTATGTGTTTTTTTTTTAAGAATTATCGCTTGCTTTAACAGTGAAGGAAAGCATCGTGAACCTGCATACCTGAGAAGTTCTCTATAAGAATTATTGAGGGTGCGTGAAGTCTTCCAATCCGCACAAGGCGAGCGTGGTAGACTAAAGCCTTACCCTCTTGGTAATAGAGAAGGCCCGTGCCCAGCAGTTCAAAGTATATAATACAGGGCGGATATTATTATTATTTATTGCGTAACTTGTCTACGTCTCCACTATCGTAAAAACTCAATATCTCAAATCCCTATATCCGCTATTATCAAGCTGATATGCACCTTAAAACTCAGGTGATGCACAAGATAGTGTTTCGATTTTTTATTGACATTCATGTGCTATACAATATAGAGTTTTAATATATATTTAGATTTGAAGTGCTATGTGAACACCAATCGTATTCTCGTTGGACGATATCCCCAATAGGCTTGCTTAGTGAGGAAATCGAAGGAAGTTCGCAAATACTATACAATTATTTTTTCTACCTAGACATTGTACAAGTACTCTTTATGTATTTCCCTTTATTTGCTACGGGAAGGGCAATTTACAGTTTTAGGGTGGCCTGAAAAAATAATATCAGCAATGTGAGAGGCAAATGTGTATTCAGCCACAAAACTGGCTAAACAAATTTAAGACTTTAAATCTAATAATATTGTGTCATTGGCAACAAAAAATTAACAAGTTAAACTACGTAGGGTTTTATTTAAGACAAACAATAATAAATTCTTCTACCATACTCATACGTGTACAGATCATTTTATATTGTGAAATTGTTCAGCTACTTATGTGGCTGACTGTATATGATATTGTTAAATTAATGATATATAAAATATGAGGGATATATTAATATTTATACAACATAGAAATATTTTCAATATCTTCAAAATACGCTCAAATAATACCCAATGAATAAAAAAAACCATTATTATTACTTACCAACATAATCAGTATATTAAAATTTAGGCCCACTAACATAAATTGCCAGATTTTATCTATTTTTACATAATCTTAACGTCCACGATGTGCAGATGTTACGTAAATCAAAATACGGGTTATAAGGTTATAAAAATACTGATAATTCTGTACATGACTACAGTGTACACCGGGCATTGTCCGCCGCAAGCTGTGAAATGACCTAATTAATTTTAACAAGGATATCTTACCTACACTTAATGGGTTATGGCTACATATTCTTTTAAATCGGATAATTGAACGCACTGTTTGTGTATTATAATATGTAATAATATAAGCCCTGTATTTTATATCTGCCTCTATTTCCCACTGCTGAGCATGGGCCTACTCTACTACTGAGAGGAATTAGTCCTTGACTAAGGACTAATTCCTCTACCGCACTAACCTAGCGTGGTAGACTCTACCACGCTAGGTTAGTGCGGATTGGCAGACTTCACGCACCCTCAAAATTATTATAGAGAAATTCTCAGGTAAGCGGGTTTCCTCACGATGTTTTCCTTCACCATTAAAGCAAGCGATAATTCACAAAGAATATAGATGTAACTTTAGAAAAGTTAGAAGTACACGTCGTTGGGTTTTGAATCTGCGGACATTCGTCCCGGCAGTCGATTTCACACTCAACTAGGCTATCGCCACTATACATATACGTGTCACATAATTTACATCAACTTGAAACTAATTCTAAGAGAACAGTCTGAACCTTACTTACTCTAACTTCTACAGGTTTAAGTAATCTCCTCCCATATTTCCATTGTTTTTCATCTTATAATAATAATAATAATATAATATCAGCCCTGTATTATAATACTGTCTCACTGCTGGGCACGGGCCTCCTCTACTATTGAGAGGGATTAGGCCTGAGTCCACCACGCTGGCCCAGTACGGATTGGTAGACTTCACACACCCTCAAAATTCCTATAGATGTATGCAAGTTTCCTCACGATGTTTTCCTTCACCGTAAAAGTAAGCGATAATTCACAAATAATACACACATAATTTCTAGAAACATCAGAGGTGTGTGCCATTGGGTTTTGAATCTGCGGCATTCGTCTCGGCAGTCCGTTCCATACCCAACTAGGCTAACGCCGCTTTTTAAAATTTTGCATCTTACGAATGATGTAAATTGCTTTGCGAATAAATAAATAATTAAGTGTTCGTGAGATCGATGCATGCATATTTGCTTCGTTAAAGATGAACATCTAAAAGTATATCGGTGTACTTTCACCAGTTGTCAGAAATTAAAATAAGAATGGAAAGCAGACTAGCGCAAGATGTACCGTTGCTTTGGAATATCTATACTAATATGAAGAAGAAAAGTTTGTAGGTTTGAAGCGGCTTATCTTTTTGTATGGCCATGGTAAAGTGACCGCACCGCACCAGATGGTAAATGGAGTGGGGTCCAATAGAATGTCGACTGACGAGAGATGATTACCCCTCGGCAGTCGATACAATTATGCCGGCCTGTTGGAACCGGATATACACAGGCTGATCCCGGAACGCGGCTTACGTGGGCCATATGGCGGGTTTAAACATCTTGTGCACGTTGGTCGCTATCCGGGCTAATATAAAATATACCTAGTTTAGGTCAGCAAAATCTGAACTACTGAATAAATTATGATTGTTTTTTCTAATAAGACATTAATCTTGAATGCTATCGTGATTTATCCCGTAAAAACCTACACGTAGGCAAAGCTGCGGGAAGGAGCTAGTATTAAAAAACTTATAATTATGAATGCACTTAACATTAATATCTTAACACCTGTCTTAAATTAATGTGTATTTTATGGTCAATAATTCTATTAAACTTATTTTGGAATTTAATTAAACGGTAATAAAGATTTGTAGAGCGCCGATAGCCTAGTTGGTTGTGGAACGGACTACCGCGACGAATGTCCGCAGGTTAAAAACTCAAGGGCAAACCTTAGACTTTTCTATAATCATGTGAATATTCTTGGCAAATTATCGCTTGCTTTAACGGTGAAGGAAAACATCGTGGGGAAACCCATGTGGGTTTCCCCACGATGTTTTCCTTCACCACAGGGTATGTACAAGGTATGTACCTTAGTTCTCTATAAGAATTTTGAGGGTGTGTAAGTCTAGGCAGCGTGGTGGACTAAGGCCTAAGGACTAGGCCCTCTCAATAGTAGGGGAGCTCGTGCCCAGCAGTGGGACAGTATATAATACAGGGCTGATATTATTATTATTATCAAGATGTTTTAGCCGTTCTATCATGTTCAATGATAAAATCTACATTACTTCATAAATCTAGATTACAAAGCCTGAAAAACGGTTTAGTATCTTTGAAGATTAATATTTTTCAAGCATAATTGATTAGCAAACAAAGAGATGTACGCAACATTAAATGTAATACTTATGTAGGTGTTTGAGTTTACATAAATAATCTTCGACAACACCTTTATTTATAAATAGCTTTTGTTCTTTATTTCTAAATAGTTGGCGCATCCGACCGTGTGAAATATTTTTTCGGAATATAAAGCCCCGATTTATACTTTCTCGAGATAAAATAGAGCTATGTTTAAAGTTAGACCTTTAGCATATTTTTTTTTCAATTTCTATAACGTACAGACATCGGCCCTTTACATTTTTATTATATGTTCGCACAGTAAGTTTAATACAATTTCTTTCTTTAGCCTTAAAACACTTCATAGTTAGCCAAGTAATGTTAATTTTAGTGTTACCACTAGCTAGTAAGACAGAGCTAAATTATTATTACAACTGAAATCAGAAAGAAACAGACAAATGGTTAGTAGCATAACAATTTATAATAATAATTAAATAAATATTATGTAAATACATCAAATATAGCGCTTAAAATATCGACAACCATAATTCGTTGTTATAATCTTAAAATACAGCGGGTAAACCTGATTTACAAACGACCAATGGGTCAACATACCTATGAGTCGAGATTGACCTAAAAACTCGGCATCTGACCGACGCAGCGAACGTCCGGACACTCCGGCTGTCGGCACTGCGCAGGATGCCGGTCAATGGGAATAATGAAGATGCGTCCGCTATCTCCGAAATTACGTCCAATATTTACCTCTTTAATAACTTTGTTGTAGTCAATCATATGCGGAATAGTTTTGAACTTTTATTCGTAATGGCAATTAAAAGGCATTTTATTCAAATATTTCTAGCCCTGTATCTAAATATTAGAAACGCAAAACTGCATTTCGGTTTCGAATCCTTATATAAATCAAACATATTCGCCATTTTTACACTGCCAACCAATCTTCGTTTAATTAATGCTTAGCTATAAATCGCTTTAGGTTATGCTATAATATGCTTCAAACAGTAAATTGTTTATATCACAACACTACCTACCCTTTTGGTACAAAGCTGCATGTTTTTTATCTCTATCATCATCCAGCCACAATGACCTAATTAACAGACGTCCGAAAGGAAAACGTAAAAAACATCACAGCAGTTGGTGTTATAAGGAAATCCATTGTTCAAAGGCTTGTCATAAACGCAGAGTTATCGCGGAACTGCGTTACGATCAGTGACGAAATGTTTTACGGGTTTTTTCACATATTAGTACAAAAATAAGAATGTTGTTTATAGATTTTATTAATGTAATGCTGCTAGCTTTTACTAGCTTGAGGAATTCGGTTTGGAATATAAAAAGTAGCCAAACCGCCATTTATAACCGAATTCAAAAAAGGAAGAAGTTCTCAATTCGACTATTTATAAATTATCCCAATCGCTTTTTTCGAACTCTTTTAAAAAAGGACCAATCAGAACATAGTGTTTTTGAAATTACAATTGAGTTATTTTTAATGTTCATTCTTGGAATTGATGATTGAGATTGCTATCCTTTATTAAAAACGTTTATAAGTGCTCTCTTGGAGTTGGAGCTTATTCCGTACCAAATTTCATCAAAATTTTGTGCTCATGTGATGGTTATTCAATCTACCGTGAAATACCGAAACACTGTTATAAAACACTTCATATTTTTTTCCATAGTATCGTGATTTATACGTTTTTAATGTCCATATTGGATTGGCATCTGTAAATATTTTATTTCTATATTAATATCTAACGACGCTGTGACATCTTGTCACACAGACATTTCTTATAAGAAAACGATTACCAATTGCTACTAACTTTTGGAGAATAAGTTTGGTCCTGATATTCGGTCTATAATTAACTATACAGGAGCCTTATTCTGTATGACACTATAAATGCATAACGCCGTCGTGTCATGTTATCTGCGTGAAATTGATTTTTTGAATTGAAATTCGTGTGTTACGTTATTGTCAAAATAACTTATATGATAGAGAATAAGGCCCCTGTTTAATATCTTTGCATGGTT
>NC_051130.1:2581306-2597876 GCF_014839805.1 Manduca sexta
TAAATGTGATGGACGAATATGTCATTCAGAGGACAATCTCCTCTTAACAGAGTATCTGAAATAAAGGGAGTACGATTTGAAATGCACGTACTGTAGAAAATTATTATTTATAAATAAGTACGGCCATTTTCAATTAATCATTGTGATGATTTATAGTTGCAATGACGAATACTTTTCAGAAGGTCTTCTCAACAGAGTACAATACGAAAAGAGGGAGAAAATTTATAAATAATAATTTTGTACCAATTTCGTGCAATTCCGTCGTTTGTACTCCCTCATTTCGGATTGTACTCTGTTAGAGAGGGATTTTACCTCCGAAAGAGGTATTCGTCAATCATTTTCAGCTATAAAATCATCACAATGATTATTTATTTGAAAATGGCCGTACTTTATTTATAAACAATAATTTTCTACCAATTTCGTGCATATCCGTCGTTTGTACTCCTCATTTCGGAATTTACTCTGTTAGAGAGGGATTGTACCTCAGAAGGACGTATTCAACCTTCACATTCAGCTAAAAAATCAACACAAGGGTGAAATTTTTCAAAATGGCCGAACATCGAAAAAAATCATAAATATCTACGAATTTCGTGCATTTCCGTCGTTTGTACTCCCTCATTTTCGGATTCTACTCTATTAGAGAGGGATTGTACCTCTGACAGACGTATTTGTCCATCATATTCAGCTATAAAATAATCACAATGATTATTTATTTGAAAATGGCCGTACTTTATTTATAAAATAATAATTTTCTACCAATTTCGTGCATTTCCGTCGTTTGTACTCCCTCATTTCGGATTGTACTCTGTTAGAGAGGGATTGTACCTCTGAAAGAGGTATTCGTCAATCATTTTCAGCTATAAAATCATCACAATGATTATTTATTTGAAAATGGCCGTGCTTTATTTATAAATAATAATTTTCTACGAATTTCGTGCATTTCCGTCGTTTGTACTCCCTCATTTCGGATTGTACTCTGTTAGAGAGGGATTGTACCTCTGAAGGACATATTCATCCATCACATTCAGCGATAAAATCATCACAAAGGTGATTTTTTTCAAAATGGCCGTACTTGGAAAAAAATCATAATTTTCTACGAATTTCGTGCATTTCAGTCGTTTGTACTACCTCATTTCAGATCAATCATTTTCAGCTATAAAATCATCACAATGATTATTTATTTGAAAATGGCCGTACTTTATTTATAAATAATAATTTTCTACGAATTTCGTGCATTTCCGTCGTTTGTACTCCCTCATTTCGGATTGTACTCTATGAGAGAGGGATTGTACCTCTGTAAGACATATTCATCCATCACATTCAGCGATAAAATCATCACAAGGGTGATTTTTTTCAAAATGGCCGTACTTGGAAAAAAATCATAATTTTCTACGAATTTTGTGCATTTCCGTCGTTTGTACTACCTCATTTCGGATTGTCGTCTGTTAGAGAGGGATTGTACCTCTGAAAGAGGTATTCGTCAATCATTTTCAGCTATAAAATCATCACAATGATTATTTATTTGAAAATGGCCGTACTTTATTTATAAATAATAATTTTCTACAAAATTCCTGCATTTCCGTCGTGTGTACTCCCTCATTTCGGATTGTACTCTGTTAGAGAGGGATTGTACCTCTGACAGACGTATTTGTCCATCATATCCAGCTATAAAATCATCACAATGATTATTTATTTGAAAATGGCCGTACTTTATTTATAAATAATAATTTTCTACGAATTTCGTGCATTTCCGTCGTTTGTACTCCCTCATTTCGGATTGTACTCTATGAGAGAGGGATTGTACCTCTGTAAGACATATTCATCCATCACATTCAGCGATAAAATCATCACAAGGGTGATTTTTTTCAAAATGGCCGTACTTGGAAAAAATCATAATTTTCTACGAATTTTGTGCATTTCCGTCGTTTGTACTACCTCATTTCGGATTGTCGTCTGTTAGAGAGGGATTGTACCTCTGAAAGAGGTATTCGTCAATCATTTTCAGCTATAAAATCATCACAATGATTATTTATTTGAAAATGGCCGTACTTTATTTATAAATAATAATTTTCTACGAATTTCGTGCATTTCCGTCGTTTGTACTACCTCATTTCGGATTGTCGTCTGTTAGAGAGGGATTGTACCTCTGAAAGAGGTATTCGTCACTCATTTTCAGCTATAAAATCATCACAATGATTATTTATTTGAAAATGGCCGTACTTTATTTATAAATAATAATTTTCTACAAAATTCCTGCATTTCCGTCGTGTGTACTCCCTCATTTCGGATTGTACTCTGTTAGAGAGGGATTGTACCTCTGACAGACGTATTTGTCCATCATATCCAGCTATAAAATCATCACAATGATTATTTATTTGAAAATGGCCGTACTTTATTTATAAATAATAATTTTCTACGAATTTCGTGCATTTCCGTCGTTTGTACTCCCTAATTTCGGATTGTACTCTGTTAGAGAGGGATTTTACCTCTGTAAGACATATTCATCCATCACATTCAGCGATAAAATCATCACAAGGGTGATTTTTTTCAAAATGGCCGTACTTGGAAAAAAATCATAATTTTCTACGAATTTTGTGCATTTCCGTCGTTTGTACTACCTCATTTCAGATTGTCGTCTGCTAGAGAGGGATTGTACCTCTGAAAGAGATATTCGTCACTCATTTTCAGCTATAAAATCATCACAATGATTATTAATTTGAAAATGGCCGTACTTTATTTATAAATAATAATTTTCTACGAATTTCGTGCATTTCCGTCGTTTGTACTACCTCATTTCAGATTGTCGTCTGCTAGAGAGGGATTGTACCTCTGAAAGAGATATTCGTCACTCATTTTCAGCTATAAAATCATCACAATGATTATTTATTTGAAAATGGCCGTACTTTATTTATAAATAATAATTTTCTACGAATTTCGTGCATTTCCGTCGTTTGTACTACCTCATTTCAGATTGTCGTCTGCTAGAGAGGGATTGTACCTCTGAAAGAGATATTCGTCACTCATTTTCAGCTATAAAATCATCACAATGATTATTTATTTGAAAATGGCCGTACTTTATTTATAAATAATAATTTTCTACCAATTTCGTGCATTTCCGTCGTGTGTACTCCCTCATTTCGGATTGTACCATGTTAGAGAGGTATTTTACCACTGAGAGACGTATTCCTTCATTATATTCAGTTATAAAATCATTAAAATGATGCTTGGTTTGCAAATGCCGCGAGTTTATGTTACTATACTCAAGGCGTTGATTGACAAAACTTTCAGTACACCATATCTCCTAGCCCTATAAGGTACAAACAAAATAAAAAACGGTACAATCCGGTACTAACCTAGTACAATCCTTTGGCAATATAAGAAAAATTATATATTAAACTCACTTGCTAACTTCACACAGGTTCGTCAGTCGACATTCTATTGGACCCCACTCCACTTACCATCGGGTGCGGTGAGATCACTTTGTCGGCCACGTATAAAAGATCGCTTTATCTACAAGGTACAAACATACGTTACAAAATATAATCAATAAAATATAATAATATAGTTTCAGACGATTATATTATTATATTATTGGAGATAATAAGTCATACATTCCTAACAATCAGTTTTTGTGACAAATTTAAAGAAACGTGACCAAAATATATCGTATCCTGTCTATCGATTATTTTTATCAGTAAATTACCTAAATTAATGACTGAAAAGTCAATACGTCATAAATATAAATGGGATCAATAATGATTTCTTATGTTTACGCAAATGTTAGACATTTAAATTATGTTATAATTTTCTCCCAACGTTTCGAAGATTGCAGCGTGGTAACGGGACGGACGAACACCATGAAGTCTGCAAAGTTCGGCAGAAGTTTTGGCAAAATTTATATATTATAATTTTGCCAAAACAGAGATAAAATCCGTAAAATAGTTTTATTTCGGGTTCCATAGCACTGATGTTGTTTCAATAACTTTCATTTTTTAAATTATAGTGAAGTGTTACTCGGTAAGTCGATAGCATCTGCTTCGCCTTCTAAATACATCTACATTGAAATTAGGAGTTTTGTAAAGTTTTATGGATGTTAGGTAAAGATGTGGGAAATGCTAAATCAATTCCGATGAAGTTTCTCCCAAATCAAATACGTTTTGAATATAAATTATAAGTACTTGAGTACCAAACAAGGAACTAAAAGATATGCTATATTTCTCGGAAAAATTAAATGGTTATTCCTGGTATCTGGTCATGAGTAATAATAAACCAAACATAATTGATTTAAGTTCCTCAAAAAGGTAACTCATATTGAATTGATTAGAGAGTACCTACTCTCTCTGGTCTGAGGATCGTTGTCAGCATTAGGGTTGAATCTGGAGCTAATGATCTCCCTCTAACGGTTCCTGACCAGTGCTCTTACGGCTGTGTAGAATTTGTAGGTTGGTGTATTTTACTTGATTGGATTATTTTGTTGGTGCATGACCGTACGATCTGTTGCCTTTAGTGTTCCCAGCACAATCAGGTTTTTTAAACTTTCATCGCCCCTGTGATTGCGTGGACGAAATATGAGAGTATGCGTTTTGGCATATAATAATGATTCTTTATTTTAGCAGTGAGGTGAATACTAAATATAAAAGCATTTAGAATGTACGTAACTATTTTGAGTAAGTGTTTATGAACGGTATCCAAATAAAGATTAGACTTGTGTTTATGGACAAACGAGTTGTATTCGAAGTTGGACCAAGATTGTATTGGTGCGTTTCGCAGTCCAAGGAATTGTTAGCATCTCCAGCAACAGGGATCAATTAATTACTAATTAAAATAAATTATATTTATACACAACAACAGCCTACGTCCAGCACTAGACTGCATCAGGCTGTTGATGATGATGATACACAACATCCTTGTGCTTGTAAATCAAGCAAATCATCGTTTTTGTTTTATCCTGACTATACGTTTGTTAGCATGATAAGGGCCGGTTTTTAAAAACGCACCGAGTTATTAGGTGTGCGCTTTAGACGGTCGGAACCCTTGAACCAAAGCATCGGTTTTTATAAGTCTGTACAATCAAAAGCATTTTTATGGTATGCTGTTTAATAAAAACATTGTTTTTCCCTGGCATATCTAGTAAAGTAATCCTACTGGAACTCCTCTCATTACATCAGGCACTATTGTCAGTACTCGTAGTAGCAAAGCAATACAATGTTTATACATACGTCTCTACTAAAATTCTTGGTTATAGACGCCATTCTTTTAATGCCATCCAAACTTGATCGCACTGCTTGATTTGATTTCACCATTTTCACTCGCAAATCACAATTTTAAATAAAAAATTATTTATGATCTGTTACACAAAATAATACTGTCAACGCAATCCAGACAAAAAACGTAAAAACTGTTCTAATTTCAAATTCAAAATCATTTTATAAATTGTAACGTTAGAATTAGTTCATTTGTTTTCAATTACTGAATGAAGTTTACACGTATTTCGATTTTATACGGGATTTGAATGAGTAATTATAAGGAAAACCCTGGCTGTACGTCATAACCTACATAGTTACAGTACTTAATAGTAAATAAAGTCAATGTAATAAGAAATTGCTAGTCATTCTATGCGCATTTCTTTGTTTTAGTAACACTGACCTATATAATAAGGTGAAAGGGATTTTAGAAGACAAAGGAAACACAATTAAGATTGTAATAGATAGTTTAGAACAAACATAAATTAACGTCATTTGTATTGCAACGCTGTGAGTAGGAATAACTTAAAATCAAATCATTTCTAACTCTACGTTAGATAAAAATATAATTTTAATTTAATAAACTATTTAGTCTTTATATAACTACGTTTGGTGTGCGCAATTTGCGTGACATATTCTTAGCTTTCTATTCAATATAGCTTACAAGGTCCTAGGTGAATATAATTTCTCAATCATTAACTAGTAGAGTACCTTCCATTATTTTGGAATTGTGTTTTTAAGGGCTATAGAGAATAAATAACATCGAGTGACCTACCGTTAGATTGCGTGCCTTGGTTATACAAAACTAGCTTTTGCTCGCGGTTTCGCACGCGTGAAATCTTTTCGGTATAAAGGTCCCGTTTTATATTTTCCCGGGATATAAAATAGCTCATAGAAGTAAGGAGTAATGTAATTTCTATTAGTGTAAATAAATTTAAATTAGTTTAGGAGTTCCTGAGATTAGTGCGTTCTAATAAACCGACAAACGGTTTAGCTTTATGTATTAGTATAAATTTCATGTCAGTGATAAATGCCTTGTTACAGAAATTTTTAAAGGACACACACACGCATCACGCATTTATCTCCGAAGGGGTATACAGAGGTGCAACCAGGGCACCTACATTTCGCCAAATGTGTTCCGTCCCAAGATGTGATAGAGGGCGAACCTATCGCCATATCGACCACAAATTCCAGACTCCGGGCTGATACTGAGCAGAAAAACCCAAATATCACTTTGCCCGACCCGGGATTCGAACCCAGGACGTCAGACCGCTACCCTATCGCACTTGCAGTACAACTACGCCGCCGAGGCATTTTTAAAGGAAAACAGAATTTAACAGAGAAACAATATTAAAACTTAGTTATTCAATGCCGAGTACCTATAATTACGTAATACTAAATCCTACGTTTAAAACCAGACTGGAAATAATAAATAACTTAACAATAATTACCCACGTATAGACACCTAGCTTTACAAAATGGCGGCCATATTTCACCCTCAGTCACCTTCCTATAAATAATAGTATAAATAATACATGCGCGGTCAGAGGTGCAGCGGGTTATCAGTTTCATCTTGGATGGGATATGCAAGAGAGAAGCATTAATATCCAACAGAAATTTTAAGAGGTTTTAAGTCTAAGTTCTAGATGCTTAAAACTCTCCCCCGAGCAAACGGCCTTGAGTATTTGTATCATACATTTTTGACAATATTTGCGAATAATTTATTTAAAAATAAATTGTAGGTATTTTTGTCAATTTTAAACTACCAAAATATTACTTATTAAATTGTGTATTTAATAGTGTTGGTTGCAAATGAATATGATTTGTACTTTAAAAGGAGATGCAGGGAATCAACAATTTTTATTGTAAATATTTGAAACTGCGAAATTTAAGATAACGAAATAATATGTTTTATAAATTTCGAGTAGATAGTTTCTTAATATACAATTATTGCACTTTTTGCTCGGAAGAACAACTTAAGCGGGGTTTAGATTAGCATGCAAAACTTGTATAAGTTATCTTTCATAAATAGTCGGTATACTAACTTCTGCAAATTTTAAAACTTACAGAACTTGCGGTAATTCGCACGCGTATAAAATGATCAATTGATTGAAGAATCAGCATTGGTGTAACCGCATCTGAAAGTTTGATATTTGACTATAGTATGAATGGGTCAACTCGATCAGATAGCACTTCTTCGCAGACAATCGGCGTGAAGGGAATTCTATTGAAGGGAAGTGAACCCAAAAATAAAAAATCGTATCTAATGCCCTGATATTCTTCAGTTCTAAATGAATGACGTATTAAATTATGCGCAGTGGAATACCAAACAATACTTTGTAATTCTAGATGTTGGATGGTGTTTCTACTATTTAAGGGCGATCGTATCGCCAACCCTCAGGCGAACGGCAAGCTTGTCTCGTCATTCAAAGCAATAAAAAAAAACCATAAACGTTGATTAGAAAAATCGCAGTTGCTATGACGACAACAAGCTATTGTTCGCAATAGACCAGGCAAAACCATCACCATTAAGCTATTCGCTACGTAAATAATACGTACATCCGAGGTTATTATGGGTTTTCCGTTATGTACCCTTTCCGCACTAAAAACAATTTCATCCTTTTCTTCCTAGACCGCAACTGATGATGAATTTGTATTCGTGGGGTTTTGGGGCAAGCATTGCCTTATTTAGTTTTATATTTAATCAAAAAAACATTACTTGTAAGTCTTTAATTCCTGAAATAGCAAGTCTTTTTGCGATATCACTCTTAATTCTTTCAAAATAAAAGTCACATGTTGCACTCCTATTAACCGAATAAAATCAATTTGTGTCTCAACTTGCATGAAATCAAAACAAAAAGTTAAAATATCGAACGTTCTCTCTATTGATGTTAAGCAGTATGCTGTTTGAAGACAAAGGCCTTTTTTCACAAACGTTACTTAGCTAAGTACGGATTCATGCTATAATAATAAAGCTGTTTCTTATGCTTTCTACATATCCGCAGTGTATAAGCAGAGGAGCGCTGTAGGCGGATATTGAGATAAACTTTAGTTGCTGCACAAAGTTAATCAAAGCCAAAGAAAACTATGACGATGCCGAAACTGTGTTCGAGCGCACAGTATGTCCTCATAGTATCGTTTATGAATACAAATGTAAGTACGGCCAGTACCCCCAAAGGCAATTCTTGTGCGGTTGTTCTCCGTCCCTAATGCACGCCCAGGCATGGAGGGACATTTGTCGTGGACATAATCACACAGTTATGTGTGTATTCCTCGTGGTTGTTATTACACATAAGGACTCGCGAACATTTCCTCTCCTTCTCTCTTAGTCCCATCCTAAAGGAGTTCCCATTTTTCATTCACTCTTTCCTCCTAATTCCCAAGTGCCCTCAGCACTATTCTCCGGGCCTCTGCAGTTGCTAAGCTGGGGGTTTTTAATAACTCTTGCGCAGGTTTTCCCCCGGTATAGACAGCAAGGACGTTTACTCTAAAAACAAATATTGCCAGTAGAATTCCCTTTCGCTATCTCTTGGCTTGCCGGCAAGCCCGACAGCCACATGACACTTACGCGCGTCACGGGATTACAACCTTATATACTACATAATAAGGTTATTTTTCCGTGACACGCGTAATGTCATGCAGCTGTCAATATTTGCCGGCAAACATTCAAGATAGCGAAAGGGTTCAATGTATTTACTATGAATTATAGTACTACACTAATATATCAAAGTGACGGGCATGGCTTGAACCACACTCAGTGCCACGGCCGTTTCGTCATTCATGTGTTTAAAGAGTTTTTCCTGTAACTAAGACACTCACATGTACACGAATTAATTGTAAACAAGAGTATAAAAAAGGTAGGATATATTTTGTATCCACCAAAAGAACTATCAACAAACACAAGGTGTTAAAACTCGCCCCTGTGGCTCACGTAAGTGTGTCGCGTCCCGGGATTAGCCTGTCTATCTAGTTCAAACAGACAATAATGTCGACTGGCGAGAAGTACTCATTTCTTGTCAGTCGAATTTGTACTGGCACCCCCATCCGCTTATCGTCAGATGTAGTGAGCTAATTTGATAGGCCAGTATAATAAAGTAAAAAATAAATTCACTTGAGTTCATCTTGCATAAACCATTCAATATCGAAGGACAATAATTCAAGATGGCTGTTGGATAATCGACGCGTCTCGCAGAGTTATTGGTTTACCGCGCAATCGCACTACATAACTATAAATTACTCCGTTATAAAGTTGCACCTCTATTTATAATTATTTATTTATGGGCGCTAACGAGAAATTACGAGGTGCGCGTATGTCAAATTATGGTAGGGATGGGATGGATGCGGTCTGTTGTCGATAGACCGAAACATCGATACTTATTTTTCTATTTGAATATTTTTTTATTTGAGCACGGGCAAATGACTAAACTACACATGGTTAGAGATTTATGGTTATTTTCTTAATTCATTTATATTGCAATGATTATGTAAAAAATAAATAAGGTTTTTGAAGATCGTAGAGTGATACAATATTTTCGTTGGTCCACATTTTATTTGAACTAAACTAAAGCCTTCTGTAGATACTTTGCCGTATCTATGACAAACAAACTTATACACACGCCTTTTATTCCGAAAGAAGTAGGCAGAGGCGCAACTGATGTATCTACTTACTACTACCTACTTTTATACCGTGTATATTCCGTCCCATGATGTGATAGGGGGCGAGCCTACCTCCATATCGACTCCTCCAGCACAAATTTCAGACTCCGGGCTATTACTGGCAATAAAGCCTAATAGCCACTGCCTGATCTGTGGATAAAACCCGAGGCCTCAGCACCGCAATTGTCCAATACAATTGCGCTATGAGAACAGTCGTAAAAATAACATGACTTAAAAATAATTTGTTTTGTGACATTACTTTATAAATGCGTCATTAATATAAGAATAGTAACAAATTACTAAGCTTGATTGATTAAAGAAATACAATGCTTTAATAAATTCGAAACGTTTAAATGAGTAATGATTATTATATCGACTCATTTATTAAATGAGATAGTACTTAAAGAGTTCGTATTTGATTCTTAGATCAGACATTTTTTGACGTGAATAAATATTACAGATGCGTAATTGGATTGGAATTTATAAGTCATCAGACGATAAGTCTTTCGTCACCATGTTATGGAACGAACATAATCTCTCGAAACTAGAATGAGATTCATAACACTTGCAGTCTTAATCTATATATATAAAAATGAATCCCTATTTCCCTTGGTCACGCCATCACGCGTGAACGGCTGGACCGATTTCACAATATCTTTTTTGTTGTGTTTGTTATTGTCACGAGAAGGTTTTTATGAAAGAAAAAAATCCAAAACTTACGTGGAAAATTAGAAAATTTAAGATACAACGACAATAATAATTTCATATAACTGTCAGTGGTTTGAAATAACTGTCAGCGATCGACAGAATGCGCGCGTGCATACATAGTTAAGACAGGACAACGTCTGTCGGGTCAACTAGTCCGAGAATATTATTTGAACTCTATGTTACAATTTGTCTTTATCGATATCTGACATGATATAAAGCAGCGCGTCTTCTAACTATCTGATTCCCCATAAAATCTTGATATTACGTTATCAGTCTCGGTTGTTGTGCCGGCATCGTTAATCCACGTCAGGGCTAACAGTATTTGTATCATTTGTATGCATTAGATTTACTAGTCTAGTTGTAGATGTGTTTTGTTTGGTAGAAAATTGTATATTTATTTATTTTATATAGTAAAATCTATTTTTTTCACTTAAGTATTTTGGCATTCTATGAAAGAGGGTAGTGTCAGGTAGTTGGCGTGTCATAAAAAAAAGCTAAATATGTTTTAACACCATGCATAACAAAGTCTGTTTCAGTAACATAAAATGTAAATAAAACTCAGACAACTTATGGTACCATTAAGTTTGGGCGACGAGGGTAATCGTAAACTAATTAGGAAAGACATAAATTACTACAAACTTAAAAATAAATATTTTATATCTTAAGTCAAATAAAAATAAAAAGATTTTTACCGAATACCGAAAATTCGGTGCATTGAAACCGAAAAAACACAACACTATCGTAATTAATACATAGTAATTTATCGTTATTGTTTCTCTGAACGTGATTAATATAAATGTTTGTAATTAATGTTTCCAGCGGTTCCCTGGCGAGTGGAACTCGTCTTGTGCAGTGGAACAGTTCCAATAGGGGTTGGTACGAACAAAATTTATCACGACGTAAATAGTTGCAGGAAACATTATGAATTGATAAGTCGATTCCAGGCTATATGGGTCATGGGTCGGGACGTCTGGTTCCGAATCCTAAGTCTGGTAACAATGTGTAGTTTAATAGGATTTGAACATGTGTAAATAGTAACATTTAAAGTATTCCCCGCCAATTGGAAGATATATTATCCAATACTCAAATGTATAAAGCTTTGTTTATCTACATTAGTCGCACTATTAAGAAAATTTAATTGTAATTTGTATCAAAACTTCTATTTGTATTTTATAACTGAGAACTGTTTATTTATCTAATGTAGTAGGTAAAATAATTTATGTATGCGTCTGAAGGACTTGTATCCACGGACTGAAATAAATAAAAAAAAAATAAAATAAAAATAATACGATTTGAAGATCCAAAAATGTTGGTTTGAGGACGGTGGTCGTAAACTAGGCTAATTTGGATAATGTTTGTTAGTGAGTTGATCTGACAGCGGTGTGGGGTCACAGTAAGGAAGAGAAAATTTCATACGATTTTATATTATATATCGTGGTCATAAGGTCTCTAGTTGCAAATATCTTATTTTCTTATTATATTAAATTGTATTCGTCAAAGTTATTCTGATATATATTATCTATACCTAGTCTTGCCATAAATATTGTAATAAAGAAAAAAGAAAATTGTTAACTGCAAATAACATTTATTACTTTTACAGTGTGTCAGTTTAATACATAAATATAAAACAATTAAAAATATAAAAAGCTTATTCGAAGTGGTCTCCATTGGCTGCAATACAGTCCTTTAAACGATGAGGCCAGTTATCAATAGAAGCACGCACTCTTTCCATGGGAAAATTCTTCACTGCCAATCGTATAGATTGTTTTAGGGACTCCAAATTATCATGGCGTTTAGAGCAAGCTGTACTCTCTAAAACTGACCACAAATCATAATCCAGCGGATTAAGATCGGGACTAGACGACGGCCAGTCTTCAGCTCTGATGAAGTCCGAAACGTTCGATTCCAACCAAGACTGCGTGGACCGAGCTTTATGACCCGGCGCCGAGTCTTGCTGGAAGGACCATACTTGGTTATTGAACATGGTGATGTTAAGGGGCTTAACTACCTTCTCAAGAATGGTATCTTGATACACTTGTGCCGATGTTTTGATACCTTTTCACAAAAATATGGCTCAGTCACTCCTTCATAGCTAACACCCCACCAAACCATCACTGAAGTCGGATAATGTCCACGTTGCACTCTGTCGACTAATTGGGAAGCTTCCTTAGAGCTTTGAGCATAAATACGGTCATTTTGTTTGTTAAAATGTTGCTCAATTGTAAAAATTTTCTCATCCGTAAACAAAATTTTTCTGTGACCTCCCTTTGCGTACCGCTTCAGTAGTTGTTTCGATTTTACCACCCTATTCTTCTTTAAATTATCAGTTAAGAAATGGCCAGTGCGTCTCTTATAGGCTGCAAGTCCTAAGTCATCTTTTAAAATACGCGACATGGTTCTAGGTGCTATCTTCATTTCCCGAGATAAAATCTTTTGCTTTCGGACAGGATTTCTTCGAATTCTTTCCCTTACTGCTTTGACCACCTTTTTCGTACGAACACTACGTGGACGGCCAGATCTTTTCTGTCACAAACAGAGGAGGTCTCATTGTACCTATTAATAGCCCGGTACACAAACATTTTACTAATACCAAGTGTATGGAGAGTTTTAAAAATTGCATTTGGCTCCATACCTACTTTGTGTAATGCTATCACAGCGATTCGGTTCTCTTTATCACCCCACACCATTTTAATATCGCAAAATATTTTACAATGTATTGGCGCCAAAATGAGAAAACACAATGAACAATCGTATAAAAATGACAGATTCGAAATTCAAATGTAATATTTTTTTATAATTAAGTGTAACAGTATTTATGGCCAGACTAAGTATTTACAAATATATATTTATTTACACATCTTTTAAAGAAGGAAGGTAAGAAAGAAATTCCAAATGAGACCTCCATTACGCACGTCATAATTGCCTTAAAACATGGCGTCATACCAACAAGGCCTTTTCTTAATGATTTTGTCTCAATCATAATATTCCACTCTACATTGGTGATTCATTAATTATTTGTATTTAATGAAAATTAATTATTTAAAATGACCATCAAATAAGACTTAAGTACATTAGTCATCTAATTAGTGTTAGAATTTAACCATAATGCACTAACACAGCTTATTTTTTATATATTGTCTAACCAACTATTTTGTTTGAAACTACCAAAATAATTTTCAATGTCGTAAGCCGCGATATAGAAATGAGTTTTATTATTATATGCAATAAATTCCATTCATGTGTTTATAGAATTGAATTCCTAATAAAATGTACGGAATTCTACGTATTGTTATTCATACATTTATGATCTAGGACGCCATAGGCGACAGAATTAACAGGGCCTTATTCTCTATGAGAGTGTAAACCCGTAACGGGGCAGTGTTACGTTATGTTTGTGAAATTAGCGGGGAATGGTAGTCTGTATGCCAATTTCTAGTGTTATACGCGACGCGTTGTGTTACGTGTTTGTTACGAGCTGTCAAAATTATGTGTAGCATACAGAATAAGGCCTCAGTAATGTGCGCTTAATTTGCCATCTGTAACATGAGAATCGTAGTTGATCCTTCCAATTAGGCAGATAAGTGGGTCGCCTTGTTAACGCCAACCTGGTTCAGTTTGTCACAATTAGTCAATGCATTTGTAAGGGTAAAAATAAAATAGGCGCCGGGGGCAGTCAATGGATTGTGAGAGTTTGTGGTACAACGCCATCTGTTGTCGAGTAGCGTCAAATCGTTTGAGATTGATTAGGACATATTTTAAGAGTTGCAATCATAATATAAATCGTGTTTTACATGACTTATTTAATTTTAAGATAATTAAGATAATAGCAATGTAACGAGAACTATGAATTATAATATAATTGCTTCGTGATATTACAGTGCGCACGATACAATACCCAGTAATAACACTAATTTGTTATATTTCCGAAGCGGAATAAATACGTTAGCATGCTGCGGTTTGATCACAGAAATTTGGTAAACTGTACTCTCCACGCGTTCATTTATTATTATTTAACTTCCTAAAGTCCAATTAAGACATTGTAAGATAATAAATTTTAACTCATTATATCTAATTGCACTTCTTAGTTGGATATAACGAGTAGGTATTTTATTTATTTATAATTACTCATCTTAATGCCACGGTAAGTAGAGGAGGCGCCAGCGTCAGCGAAATTTAAAATCAATGAAGTTTTTTGTACGAAGTATGTAATGAATTTTAAAAGTCAGAGTATTCCCTCAAATATACCTTTCATTTTTGCCAAGTTAACGTATTACTTTTCTACAGCTACAATAATAATACATACATCTTCAATTGCTCGCGCCTTTGCCTGCGTGAAAAAGTTTTTCCAGGACAAAAATCTTATTTTATATTTTCCCATATTTAAAAGAGGCCTATATCCGTCCCAAGGCCTTAAACTAAATCCATACTAAATTTAATCAACATCTGTTCAATAGTTTTCGAGTTTATCGTGTTCAGTCAGTTGTATCGGGGACTTCGATTTATGATATTTAAAAAAATTTACTTCTTTTAGATGCTATGTAAGGCGGTGGTTATTTATTTTACACTTTATTCAAATTTGGTATATAGGCAGATTAGGCATTCTTTACCAATTTATTTTTGGTTGGTGTGAGATACACCATCTTTTGAAGGTGTATTGCTTGATCGCTTCTGAACTTGGGCGGTTGTGGAAATCGATTTTCCCGCGAAACCAAACATATGACCAATTTGCTTTCATTTTAAATAGGGTTACCGTGCCTCTTACAAACCCTATCAGCGTTATGCCTACGCTGAACTTTTCGGAAAAATTTCGCTTAGAGAATTAGCCTGCCATCGATATTTTAGTGATCAGTAATCACTCGATAACAAAATATATATTTTTGATAAGTGCACACAAAGTGACCCCAGTGCACCTGGAAAGTAGAGTGGGGTCCAATAGAATGTCTACTGACGAGGGATGATTACCCCTCGGCAGTCGACACAATTATGCCGGCCTGTCCAAATCGGATATACACAGGCTGATCCCGGAACGCGACACACTTACGTGGGCAACTATGGCGGGTTTTAACACCTACTGTGTTAGCTATTCGGACGGATATAAAATACATCCTACCACCAGCAGATCGTAGTGATATAATATTTTTCATTGGTCCACATTTTATTTGAACTACACCAAGTCCTTCTATTTATTTTGCTGTATCAGGATAAAAACAACTAACATTTGTATTGTCAGTGGAAAAAATGCATTCTATTTGTTTTGTGGTAGTGTTTACAATCAGAAACTGTTAAGATATGACAGATAAGTAATAACAATATTGTAAAGATACTGATCGGTTTCGTAGTTGTAGGTTTGGTACGAGTGCAGTTCATCGGTGGCGTAGTTGTTGATACGAGTTCAGTCTTGAGGTTACGGGTTCGATTCTTAGGTCGGGTGCAGTGATATAGGGTTTGTCTATTCAGTATTAGCCCGGAGTCTGGAATTTGTGGATATGGCGATAGGCTCGCATCTAAAACATTATAGGATGGAATACAACGGCGGGAAGTGGGTGAAACAGTTGCACCCTGCTTAACTTTCGAGGATAAAAAGCGTGAGTGTCTATTAATTAATATTTAGTTTAAACAGAGACAATATGTGGTAATTTTTTTATCTTAAAAAATAAAAATAAACTATAAACATAGAGACGGAGTCGCTTGGGTCTCCGAAAATTAGTCATTATACGAAACGAACCACTTATAGCAGTTTTTTACCGCAATATAAACGATCCGAATGTCAACCTTCAATCCGATACCGAGAACGAACCAATAAATATAACTCATTATTAAGAATTTCAAAAACTTTATTCTATTTGTTTTTTTTATGACAGATCAAAACAAGCAATTGGATTCGATTTTTGAAAATGGCGGTTAACTGTCAGACTAGAGACAAACGCTGTTTTCAATAAATCGACTGTAAATTTTTCGTGTCA
>NC_051130.1:2598376-2669397 GCF_014839805.1 Manduca sexta
GAGCCATATCTTAACGGAAATACGATAGTCAAATTAACACAATGCTTTCCAGTTGTTTCTCTGTGCATTTGGTCGTAATTATTCATGATTAGAGGCGGTGGACTTAAAGTAATGGTCGTGTTGAGCCTTGTAGTAATACTATTGAGATTTTTTATAGCACCGCGTTGGTTTTACCGCGGTTAAATTACTTTTCCTATCAGTTGCGAGGCGTAGGTCGAAACAATTTAGATACCTTTAGTAAGACTTATTATTTAGCCGCCCCTTTTAGTTTTTATACGGGTAAAGTGACTCCTCTAGATATGATGAGAAGCGCAGTGGAATTCCTACAGAATGTCAGTCACAATTTTGCCGGTCTTTTGAACTTGATATTCACAGGCTAATCTCAAAGCGTCACACTTGGGGCTGCTGCGGAGAGTTTTAACACCTTGTGTACTGTAGTCGCTATTCGGGCGAATTCAATTCAACAAATAGCAGCGGTAGGGAAAGTTCGTCAATGTCCATCATCTACAAACTAAAAGGTATAAATCTCTCTCATTAAATGCTATTTCTCTCTGATTCCCCGAGTCCAGATTCTGATTTGTTCGTCACAAGATACAAGACAAGGTACAAACCTTGTTGCTTGGTACACCTCTTCATCACAGCGATAACACCGAAGCGGTGGTAGATCCATGACGATTCAAAACAGCTGATAGAAGATAATTTGAATAAACTTTGAGTTTGAGTTTGGCTTCCACTCAATTATCACTTTATTTTGTCATCAGTTCGCCTAGACACAACACGTGTCATTAACAATTCCGTGAATCTAAAACAAACTGACGTATAGAAGTTTTGCTTGTCATCAGGTTTTGGTATTTGGATCCGACTTCGCATTTGATGCATACTTTACATCGTGAGATGTCGGAACGAACGACGATGTGAAATCCATCACCATGTCTTATATATGGACGCTGTCTATTCAGATATGAATTGATGAAGATTTGTTTGAATGTTACATCACTTCATCAGCCATATCAAGACCACTACTGCGTAGGATTTACCATGAAATTTCTAGATGGATATTCAGGTCCATCTGAAATGCTAGATACTTCATCAGTAAAGCATCAGTACTAAGTCTTTGTGTCCGTCTGTTCATTACAAGAGAATACCACCTGCAGGTCATATTCAAATTGTTACAAGATTATTAATACCTATACATAATATTATGCTGAAACTAAAAGGCTAGCTATTGCTACAAGATTATTGGAACGAAGCTTAGAATAACAAAAAGAAGTTGTTAAGTTTATCTTGAAGTGCTACCATATCTTCATTACATAAGTTATTTAACCTCCGCCCATAAATTCAATGAACTAATGACTATTCATAGGTTCAAAATTCTTCACACTTGAGCAACAAACTTAGTTGGCGCCGACCGCACCAAGCAAACGACACTATACAACACGTAATCCTTATTATCAAGGCCATAAAGTTCCTAATCGATTAATTCGTTCCGTGACTTATCGTTGTCGGCGCACATGCACTCACAAGTTTAATGGGTAAGTTAAAACCGATTTTATTATCAATGTGACAAGGTTGATTACGGCGTGTTAGATTGTTATGTGCTAGTTGGTCGTGTTTCTAATTGCAGTCGCAGTAATGAGTCGGTAATAAAGTTAGTGCATTGTATTCGTTGCTATGGCAACGGCTAGTTTTGTTGTAAATATTCGAGATGCCTATAGGAATTGCGGTACTTGACGGATTTATATCCTGCGCTGATTAATTTCTCTAGTAATGAATGATTGACTCCGCAGTTTATTACTAGATGTTCCTTGCGGCTTTGACCGCGCGACAAGTCTTTCTCTTACCAAAGCCCCTAGTAGTCGTAGTCACGAAGGCTGCAAAGTCTTCAAATCGTCGAGAGAAAATTATAAGTTAAAAATCGCGAACTATCCGGCAAATTGGTATTTGACATAGTAAAGAAATAAATAAATTTGGTATTGAACATTATATAATTTAAGGTGTTAATTAAGAATATTTGACTTAAATTACAAATAAAAATTATTTAATATTTTATTTTCCTAAATAAGAATAAGAGTTTTTGAATCTGTGCATCATTTACAAAAAACGTCTCAAGCGAGCAAGACTAGAGAACGTGACGTCACGATGTATTATATGTAATGTCTTGTCTATTGGTCTTGTAATTCCGAAAAAGATTTTGGCGCGTTTCGCAGGTTTCATTAATATTTATTTGATTATTTCGTGTCCAAAGTGCACTTCACCGAAAAACAAACATGGCAATTGGTTTTATTCAAGCGGACAGTGCAAATTTGCCAAAAATTGTGTCTTTTATGATCGCAAATTTCTTTGCCTCAAACTCGGACTTTTGTTCTGCAGAATTGAGGAACGTGAAAACTTCATTGTAAGTACAAAACTATCCTTTTCTGATATTTTGTTCAATTCACAATAGATTACAGTTTGATTTATGTACTTGCCTTATTTTGTTTTGCTATAAAATAACCTTCGTGTCATGCATATGATAGGTACATGTTTACTTTGTAGACTATAAATACAAATAATACATTTATTACGTTACCAATAAAATCATAACTTATAAGAATCTTACTCTGGTTAGGTACCTGTTATTTGTGTAAAATCTTTTCAAAGAAAAGTTTCTCGTATTGTGGCTATCTGTGATGCTTTATTTCTATTTTTACAGATCATCAAGACAGTTGTATGGTGATGATGCTAATTCATATGCTAACTCAAATCCTAAAACATCAAGCTGATTACAAAGTGCCCGACATTCTTCAGTTCTCGATGCATTATTAGAGCATCAAGCATAAGAAAGGAAGTGACTGTGAAACGTTTTTAGCCAAAATTAATGGTGTTTTTACACAAGAAAATATAAATTTTGTGGAAAGTCTGACTCGAGCACAACACGAAATTCAAGCATGGCATGAGTTAAGGTATTATTTATTTATAGGTATTTGATTGCATTTTAAATGTGATGTTGCCTTTTTAAATGTGATTTGATACTGTAAGTATTGAACTAATAAGATATTTAAAATCAATGTTCTAGAGCAAAATTCCCAACTTGGAGTCTGTGGACATATCTAGAGTCGGCTGATTTCAATGTTAAAGCTATATGAAGTTTCAGGTTGTGCTTAAGAGAAGCATTTTATTGTGATTTAAGGAGGTCTGTGGTGATCATCTTTGCTCATTTAGTGGTCCACAGCTAAGAAAGGTTGGAAAATGCTGTCTTAGATTAATATATATTGGAATTATATGTTTCCATGTGAGATGCAATCTCAAAATGTAAATTAGTCTTGTAGCTTTACTAGTCTTTGATGTTTGTGTTCACATTCATATGTGTTGGGCACCCATTCTACAGGGCATCCTAGTGGGGATATAAATGTATATGTGGCCACCAGACAGTCACTAGTTTAACATTTAAAAAAAAATGAATTTTCTTTTCAGGAATAAAAGCATCAAAAGCATTTGATGTTTCACGATGCAAAATAACTGTTGGATCCTTGGTTGCCTTAATAATGGGAGCTAAAGTACCAAATACTCCAACCATGAAAAGAGGAAAATCATTGGAAGAAGTAGTAAGAAAGGAGTTGGAAAAAAATATGACAAGATTGCAGAATGTGGTTTTATTATTAGCCAAAAATTCCCAATGGTAGCTGCATCGCCAGATGGTATTTTAGAGGGTGACACAGTTATTGAAATTAAATGTCCAACAAGCCAAAAAAGTTTTATATACTATATATGTAACAACACAATCACAGAAAAGTTTGCAGTCTAAGTTCTTTTGCAAATGTATGTGAGTAATTTAACAAAAGGTTTATTTTGTGTGGCAGATTGGGAATTTGAAAAAAATAATAAAGTCCATGTAATACCAATAGAGTATGATGAGATCAAATTAAATGATATTTTTTCTAAAGTTGTAAAGTTTTGGAAGAATAATGTTTACAATCTATTGTAAAACTTATTTTTATAACTTAATATAGGAAAATAAAACATTATATTCTAAATTTTGTTTTTATTCGTCAAATGTTTTTAATTAAGGAGCCTAGTAAATTAATTAAGGCACATGCAATAACAATGCAATCGTCCAAAAACTTAATTAAATTTGTATTGACAAGTGAATGTGGTTTTAACATTAATAATAATAATAATTTTTTATTGTAAATAACCGAATTTGTTTACAATTTCAAAGGTTACAAATTACAAACTTATTATAAAAACATTGAGAACTCCCTTAGACGTCGGATGACTCTTTCAATGTGTATCAGTAAACTTGCTATCTCCTTAGTTTTTGGAGCTTCAACTTTGGTTTAATTAGACTTAACTGATACACTTGGCGGTCTCACTAAACTGCATCCCTTTTGTAATAACAGTTGCTCAATATGCTTGAATCCTCTATCAGCTAGTATAATCGCACCAGGTTCCCAATGATCTAAAAAATGCAATTTTCAACCAAACATACATCGCTAATCCTGCCACCATAACCAGGAGAAATGTAGTTCTTTAAAATTTCGTCATATTAAATTTTATATGACGAAAGACGACGATATCTATTATAAGTATAGATTTATCAACGACAATATTTGTTTATTTTATTTATTTATTTAAAACTTTTTTGTACACCGAAAATGTAAAAAAAAAGAAGACAAATTTGATTACAGACGGTAGAAATGATTAGATTGGTAGTACAAATGGCGGTCTTATCGCTCGAGGCGATCTCTACCAGGCAACCATTGATTTTCTAAATTTTAGAATGCTAATAGAATCATCTCGAAGTCACAGGTCTTCGCATACTAACTTGGTAACTGAGATTGTAATTGTAATTCAACTTTATCTTTTAAAGTTAAAATCTTTGTGTTCTCAACGTTAACAAAACAATCCGAGTGATATTTAACTATGAAAATGTTTTTAGTTATTTATAAACTGATGAATAATGTCTGATTGAGCGGTTAAACGTTGATTGGACCAGTTAAACATGAACTTCAGTAATTTGACTGCAGTTATTCGATTTTTTTTGGACGAAACTCGTTTATGTCAAGAACTGGCTTTTGTCAGTTATTTCTGGTTGGATTTTTATTAATTATCTGTGGCGTATCTAAAATATTACATTCTACTGAGATGACACGTCATATAAGATACCCTACAGACCTGTAAAAAAAAAAAAATATTTATGCGGTATGTTTTTTTCTAGAACAAATACGTATTTACATACATAGTATAACGCCTCATAGAGGCCGGCGTAGAATATGGATTGCCACTTTGTACGATTTTGGCATAGTTCTCTCGCTTCCCCCACCTTCATCAATCTTTTCATGCATTCTCACCGGTTTAGGGTACTTTTGACCAGGCCTTTCCTTAGATATGTGACATTTGAAGAACGTACACGTGTGCAGAGGGAACAAATCGAAAAGCAAAAGCTAAATTCCATATACAACAGAGACGAGACGAGATCTATTTTTTTAACGCTGCACATATCCATTCACCTCTAAAACATAAGTAGACAAAGACAAAGACAAAGACAAGACTCCACATCTTTTATTTATATTAAACTAAAGTTTGCACCAAAACTACTCATGCTTTCACTTCCCAATGTGTTCATTAAAATGATTTGCAGCCGCCGCATTGTCCACACTCCACGAAAGCCCACGCACCGCCCACGCGTCCGGTTGCGTACAACTGCATACAACTGCAACTGCATTGCTAATTATGCCACACGCCCGCCCACATACTGTCTAATGAATACCAAGTACTTGTGAAATTATTAAGTCATTGTTAATAACGGTGTGGATCTATTTTTGAAAATGGAATTTCAAGGTCTGTGGTATGGATGGGAAGGGTTAAGGGTCAGAAATTGTCTTAGTTTGAGCACCTTCACATAATAATAATAATATCAGCCCTGTATTATATACTTGCCCACTGCTGAGCACGGGCCTCCTCTATTATTGAGAGGGATTAGGCCTTAGTCCACCACGCTGACCTAGTGCGGATTGGTAGACTTCACACACCTTCGAAATTCCTATAGAGAACTTCTCAGATGTGCAGGTTTCCTCACGATGTTTTCCTTCACCGTTAAAGCGAACGATAAATTCACAAAGAATACACACATGATTTTTTAGAAAAATCATAGGTGTGTGCCCTTGGGATTTGAACCTGCGGACATTCGTCTCGGCAGTCCGTTCCACACCCAACTAGGCTATCGCCGCTCCTTTCACCTCCACATATAGCTTACCATTTATGACAAAAAATATTCAATGGAACTTAGTTCTACCTTCACATACAAGCTAGCTTTAGCCGTAGTATGATCTTAAACATTGATCTTAATTCCTGATAAGTCTTTCATACGAGCAGCGATGGGAGCAAAACTCAGTTAATAAAAATCAAAACGGAAATCTCTAAATTAAGTATCCAATTGATTAAATTAATAGATTATTAATATCCTACCATACCTGGTGTTAGCTATAAATAATGACTATGAAATCGGAAATTATGAACCTTGTACCAGGTAAAATATAATTACCATTAATCTTCTGGAACATTAGAGACGGCAAAAACGATTTATAACCAAATGCAATTTAATTACACGACCTTAGCTCAATTGAGAACACGGTTAAAGTTGTTAGAGGTAACACCTTTGTTGAACTGCAGGTTCTATAGAATTCACAAGTGCCATGCTGGAGCGTCGAGTGTCTCTAAATTGAATTTTGGTTTTTCATTTTATAAGAATGCGAAACGGCTGAGGCCCTGGGATAAAACTGTTAATCTTTTTACCGTAGGTCAGAAGATGAGCTAGTAGGTCACAGTGGAGAATGATGAAAATTTTCAATACGTAACCCGAGGCAAAAAAAAAACTGGTTAACAGATCGTGGCCAATTTGGCAAAAAACAAAAACTAAGACAAACATAAATAATCTAGGAATCGAAGCGTATGCACGCTTCGCTACTGGTGGATCACCCGCTGTTAAATAATTACTGCCTATAAAAATAATATTACAAGGATTATGAATGCCCAACGCTACTACGTCGTCTGTTAATTTTATAAGAGTTACGGAAGAAATAGCGTGCTTGAACCTTCGATTACTTGTGTGATTGTAGGGTGTTAATTGTTATTTTTATAACTTTTCCCTGTAACGCGGAAGGGACGGGCAGAGGTTATAGTGCATCCTTATAACAACCTAGAAGTCAGTGGTCCTAGTCTTCATAAGCTGGTATTTTAAAAAGGTGGTTCTTAACTACATAAACACATCAAACATAGGACCTGTTCCAAATTTATTAGCGTCAGGCATCTTTCGAAGGTATGCCGGGACCTTCAGACTGGAACCAAAATGCAGACAAGGCTATCGAGTCCAGTCCTCTTTTTATCTTTCTGGTGCGTGTATATTGTTTTAGCAATACCATAAAAAGCTGGTCGAGTTAACACGAAATGTCAATCAAGAATCAACGTAAAGCGATCTTGTTTTGGCTTTCAGTCAACAAGATATTTGGATGGAGAATTGTGCCTATGCATTTGGCCTATTTTTGCATTATCCAAAAAACAGCTAGGCATTAACGATGCTTCTTATTATTGTTTTCATGATAAGTAATGATGACTAATATATGACGCCGCACACTGTCAGTTTCTTTAGCAACTCCTCCAACTGTCAGTATAGCATAGCATCTCTCAGCAACAAGTGGACGGCGTCAGCGGACGCCTAAGTTGACACCAGCTAATTACCACACTTTCTACCACAAAAACATCCTACAAACCATAATTCCCATGGCATATTGAACCTCTTTTTCTAGTTATTTCTCACATTACCAACATGTAATAAATCAAACAACTGAGTGTATAACAGGTTAGGAGGTGTTGGAATCACCTAGGTACCTAATAAGCTCTGCAGGTGAAAGTCTAGGGCGTCGAAAGTGTGATTAATTGGGTTCCGTGTGTCGGAGACGCTGTAGTAACTAGATAGAAATATGACACTCGAAATTCATTATCATTTTCATGGTGAGAACCTAATAGATAGGATTTTTTATTTAATTTGTATGTGGTTATTTTTTGCTATTTTTACTATTAGTATTTTAATTACCTATAGTGATCTCGGCGTTTCACGTGATTTTTTTTCCTGGGATAAAAATTAGACTCACTCAGGAGTAATGTAACTTCCTGTTAGTGATTCTTTTTAAGTCGGTTAAGTAGTTCCTAAGATTACCACGTTAAAACAAACAAACTCTTCAACTTTTTATATAGGTATAGATATTAAGTTAAAAATAAATATTTTATATAACCCAACTATATAAATAGACACAAAGTATGCAAACCGCAATATCCGACCGGAAAATCATTTGAAAGGACATGGATTGAAATCGCAATGTAAATACATCCTCTATAATGGTGTTAATGCTTTGTTTTTTAACAATGTCGTTTCCGATTCGTCATTGGTTAAAAAAACATTAACTTATACATTAGAAAGTACGATCCTGCCCAGTGATCAGATTGTCACCTTAACATAGTACATATAAAAGTATTGACTTGATATAAAAACTGTGTAGGTTTTTATTTATTTTATTTACACTTTGTACACATGGTATACTCGCGGACTTAATACCATGGGCATTCTCTCCCAGTCAACCTTGGGGTGTAGAGAGGACGGAGGTAGGTGCATAATAAAAGAAAATGAAAAACACGTAATAGAGTAACAATAAACAAATGTACCGTATATTTTCTAAGCAACCGAAGCACCCACGAGCATTACCTACATCCAGAATCCTATATTAAGGGTACGTACGGAGAGTTTAGAGCAAATTAACAGTTATACATATTAATTCTTATTTCGCCCTTTTATATCAGTATAGCAAAACGCCTCCACTAGCTCTGATGGTACGCGGAGTATTGGCATCTTTTGTCATCTGATTATTCTAAAACTATATGAATAACAATATCCAATGATAAGAAATAGATTCTTCACCAGACCTCGTGGTCAGCGGACCTTAGATTAGGAAACCATAGAATTCATCAAGATAATTGTGACATATTTATTTTTCCTGCCTCGATAACTAAGATAAAATCTTAGATTACGATCGAAGTTTACGGCTGGACTTAATGGCCCTACTTTATATGGTTTTCTATGTCTGTAACAAACGTAATGACGGAAGAATAAGTGCAGATAAATATCACAACTATGGCCCCTATGGTATAATATCACTAAAAACTGACAGTGACTAGGTTCTTTTACTTTTTATGGACTTTTAATTTAGTATATTACAAATAAATGGAAAACTACTTCTGATTATGCATCACATTTATAGCTTACGTGGCAAAAAAAACGAGCACATAATTAAATTGATTAGTTACTTATATAATTTCAGAGGTAACTTATTTGATATTCTTACATCTGTACTATATTCAGGGAAGAAAATTACTTGTTAACAAAATATATCTTTTTTATGCTGTAGTCTCCTATAATTGAAGAGGCACGTCACATTGTTAATTGTAAAAATACTACGACATTGTTTTTATTATATGCCGTGTATCCTTCGTTGGAGGTCTTTAAATAAATAAAATAAATTACATCTATGTTCAGCTTATAAAATATATAATAATTGAAATGTTAAAATTTGTGTTTTGTTATTTTCTCATTCCCTGATTATGGTATACCTAGTGTTATAATGTGTTACCGTCATCTAAAATGAATACTTATGAGCTAGAAAATCAAACCATAAGCTCTAACATAAATATTCAATCAGTCACATTTGTAACCGAAGCGGCAAAACGTCCAATTTGAAGCTAACGGTGGTAATATCTTATTGAAAGGCACAAAAAGTCATCGTGCCGTTGGAGCATTCAACAGCAAACCAGCTTAGAGTGAGTGTTTATTTGTGCTTATTTATTTGCACTTACGATGTACAACTAAATGCTGTTGCTATTTGTTACTGTCTATGCTAATATAAAAGACTGAAGACTTAGTTGAGTGGGTTAAATATTTGGTATTATTAGTTTGATGTTGAAAAATGGTCTCCTGGGAAGTTTATTATACCTGCATACTAAGGCTTTTTATCTTGGGAATAGGTATAACTACAGGTCAAATGCCGAGAAAAATCGATTTATAAATTATTAAATTCCAAATATGAACATAAAGAATTTAGTTTGAGCAGTAAAGGCATTCTTTTTTACTTACTTTCAATCCAAATTTGAGAACTACATTATCGTAATTTTGATCAACAATTTACCAAATGAACTATTTATTATCTACATCGTCTGCTAACGCTTTAAATTCTATTTATGTCCCAGATGATTCACGTAGCAGCGAACCATTAAATATGTCCCATAAAAAGCTGCACCAATCACCAACAGTTTTTTTGCTATCGGTACGAATCAGCGTTGTACACTGTACAATGGGATCTGCGGACAGTTACCTCATGGTTTATTCAATATTGGTTCTCCAGTCTGTGTTAATGTTTATAAATATTGATGTAATTTCATTAAGAAATTTATTCATACTTATATAATGAAGTTGGTTTGTTTATCGCAATAATCTCTGGAAGTACTGAACCGATTTTGATAATTCTTTTAACTATAGAAAGCTACACATTTCTACTGCAATATATTTTTTAGATTTCCTTACTTTAATACCAAATAAAACTACTATATGTGTACAAATAATATGAGCGCCGTCGCCAGAATAAATTATAATCTATCTGTTTATAGTTTGATTCTGGCTTCTGTTAAATTATAACCCTGTCATGTTAAAATGTATGTTTATTGTCTATTACTTATATAAAACGTTATGACATGAACATAAAAAATAAGTATAAAATATTAGCACATTTACAGCACACACGGGTACTAACACATTTACAGCATCGGGCATAGTGCATCTTCAAGATTATTTAATTTCGTTTATACAAATGACCTGATTATATCGTGGGAATTATGCAAAGAGCATTAATTAATGCCAAGACAAAAACTAGACGATATTTCGCAACATGCGCTAATTGTAACAGCCTTGAAGATACATGTCACAGTCTATATTAAGACAATTTGGCATTTCCTTATAACTCAACCCTTGGTGAAATTACGTTCATTAATGGCGAGCCTGGCGTTTAAGGGTTATTCACTAAGTAGTTAAGGAATGTACTGGACAGAATTGAGTGTGGTGGATTCCTTGCTTTATAATCTAGATAAGTACAGATTTTTTTTAATAGATTACATATTTAATTATGCTAATGCACGGGCGTTATTGCTGAGTTACCAAAAATAAGTAGATTTAGTGCTTGGACTGGCGAAGAATCATCTCTCATTAATCGACACAGTCTAGATTTTGAACTTCCCTTTACCTTGCCCATATAATAATAAAGCCTTTATAAATCAAATGATTCAGCCTTTATAAATCAAGCGATAGCCTTTGAAGGTGCCTAAACGCCTTCCGAAATCCAACCTCCTCACTTATACAGCTTTCACATAATACAATTATCACAGAAGCCATTGAAGTCCAAGTAGCTTTGTGTAATGCCGTGTAATCCGAACTGAGGATGCCAAACGAGCTGGAAGATATTTGAAATAACGGATGCGGTTAATCATGAGTTTTGTATTAAATTTCTGTGGTCTTGCTTCCATGGTGTCCTAGAATAGTTTATTAATCTATGGTGGCAGGTGATCAGCAAACTACAAAAATTTAGAAGCAAGTTTTTACATACAGTCTTTCTTATAAACTTTAGCGTTAAGAGTTGGTTAAGAATAGCTTAAATTAATGGGAAATATATCACCGGTTCCTAATTTAAACCTAATTAAGAGACAAGATGGCGAATTTTGAGTTACAGCTGATCGAGTAAATTTGTGTTTTATAAGTAAGATGGTATTTAGCAAGTGACTGGCGTAATACGAAACTCTACGACGGCTACACCATTCAGCATTTTATATTACCTGTAGATCATTTCATAGTATTATACTGCGACTGTTTCTCTGAGGCATATTATTCTCATATTGCCAAGTAATGACACTGACTGCATCTTCTGCCTGTCTTTCTGACAAGCGGTGATATCTTCTTGAAGATTAAAATCCTATAAGATATTTTAGATTTTATGTCTTTAAACAGAAAGTATTTATTACCAATTACCAAAAGTGAAGCGTGTTCGTTTGAATCAGTCACCTCTGTGACCCTGGTTATTTATGGTGCTCGTGCGAGATAACGACCCTTTGAAGATATTTGTTGTACAAATTACATGTTATTGGTCACTTGCTCCTTGTGTTCTGATTAGTAAGGGTTATTTCTTAAAACAAACTAAAAACGAGACGATGTTCACCTAACTGACTTAAACGAATGATTGAGGAGTTCATCTAATGATGCTGGCAATTAAACAAATGAATTTTGAAATAAGAACAATGTTTATGATAGTAGTGTAGTACAAAAAACAGAATAGAACAAGATCTATGAATGAGAAAAGCTGAAAGCTGTCTCGAGGAGTGAGTCTTGCGAAATTGCTCAGAAAGTAGCATATTTTATATGAGTACTTGCGGATAGTATAAAGTGTATCAACACATTTATAAAGGTAGTTTTACGAGGAGATATTCGAAGAATATCTTAATATCACTTAATAAATAAAATTGATGGCAGACTGCCTTGGTGGCGTAGTCCTATAGCGTGCGCGATACGCCAGCACTGTGAGGTCCTAGGATCAAAACCCGGGTCGGGCAAAATGTTCTTACGTTTTTCGGCGGCCCGGAGTCTGGAATCGTGCCCGTGGGAATCATGGGACGGAACATACTTGACGTAAAGTGACCTCTCAAACTACCTCTTTATTGATAAATACGTGTTTTTTTTATGCCAGTTTTATATTAAGTACCAAATTCATTGATGTTTGAAAAATTGGCCCTAAATAACACTTACAAATTAGCATACTTTACACTAACTATTTACATACAGGCACAATTCGCAGCTTCAGTGTACCGCTAACCGTCCCAGCACAAAGCATCCTTGACATGTCTGATATGATCTCTCTTCTAGTAAATTCCACGCATGCCCACGCTCCTTCACTTAGCATACTAACTGTTTTTAGAATTTAAACAGTGTTAGGCGCCAGGCAGTGGTGAAACTCAGACAATCGTGTCTAGACCTAATTGTAGGCGAGCGGTGTACAATGTTGCTTATAACTACAGAATGGTCTGCTCGGAGATTCGAAGGGATTTGATTCTAGCTAAGAGGCCAAGATGCCTTTCTATAATCGTTAAGGCTGATACAAATAAATTTATGGGAATTATATCATTCCTAGGATATCCTGACGATAACTGTCGGTTGGATACGTCATTCTCGTACACAGTTATTAATCGACGGGGACGAATTACGTCTCAAATAGCGGAACCTCGCTCCCCCCGCCTTGCCCTTAGTGAGACACTATTGTAAAACCACACTGCGAATCAATCAAACTCCCTTTGTTGAATAATTTGGAAAAAAACAATCGACGACCCTTACGTATGCTCTACAGGAGAGTGATAGACATTCTAAACTTTGTTTTGTTATGACATTTTTTTTTACTTTTTATAGAAATCTTTGAATTTTAGGATTGTTATACCTCAGTATTTCAAGTCTCAGTTTTTTCCTACTACGTATCTATTCCTAACATTAAAATATGTGCAAATGTTCCGATTAAAATTTCACACATACGTGACATGACTATTGATCTGATTGTAATTATGTTTAAAAATGCAAGACAAATGTTTTGTACAATATTTAATAACATCAGCACTGAATTATTGTCCCACTGCTGGCACGGGCCTCTACTATTGAGAGCATTTAGGCCTTAGTCCACCACGCTAGCCTAGTGCGGATTGGTTGATTCCACTATACAATATACATGTATATATATTTAGAAATCATTGTCATCTACGGTTTGATAAAATAAACAAACATAACCTCAGACATTTTAAAAACCAATCAACATCAGTTTTTGCTTACATAAATTACAATCCCTCCCGCTGAGAGCCCTTCACCGTCTAATCTACAATTGTAAAGAGAAATTTCAATAAAAACCACGAATTATTTACCATTGCTTCTCCACAGAACAGAAAAATAGAAAGTGACGAATGGAGCTTTATAGTTATCGTAATATTGTTGAAGAATCATAAAAAACGTATTTTGTTTGATTTATTATATTTCAATATAATGTTTTTGAATAAATAAAATAAAAAAAATCGATGTACTTCAAAATTTTGTTCCTTGACATAATGTAAGTAAACCTATAAGTAAAATAAAACAGATGCGAATTACAGTTTAAAAAATACGTATATTAACGTTGTTTGCTACTTTATCTAATTCTTATAGATGCACATAACAAGATATAATCTATTATAACAGGAGTCGAAGTTTACAAAGATCTTCAAGTTACTTAAATCAACTGCTAACATCAACATTGTATTATAAAGCTAGAGACTTGCGAGTCGGGCACACCTGAGAGTGTTCCGTAGGAAAATATTTTACCTTTTTGAATTTGTTAAGTTCGTGTCCATAATAATACAAATTTATCGAAAATTTTAAATGCTTATAATATTTCTGTCATAAAAACACAAGACGTATATAGACGTTCCGTTGGTACATAACCCTAACTAACTGTACACAAACGGATTCCTGACAGCCCTAATCAAACGTCTTGTTAAATTTTTTTACGAAGGCCAAACAAACCGTTAAATAAATTTACCCATCAACCTTGTAGCCCTTGTGATTGTAAATGATGAGTGATCGTGATTAGACGTTGTCGATCGACTGTCCACCTACGGGTAACGTTGTTTATAAAACTGTTTAATGGTAGTATTAGATAGGTCTCTGTTGACAGTCCGTCTGGGTGGGTACTGCAATGTCTATTTCTGCCGCTAAGCAGCAGTATGGTCACTGTTGTGTTCCGATTTGTTGAACATTGTAGCCACTGTAAGTACTTGACACAATAAAACTTAACATCTCATGTCTGAGGATGGCGAGCGCTGTGGAATACCAAACAATACTTTGTAATTCAAGGTTCTGAATATCGTTTCTACTGTCTATGAGCGGTCGTATCGCTTACTATCAGGCGAACGGCAAGCTCATCTCGTCATTCAAAGCAATAAAAAAAAAGCAGTTACAGTAGTTGCTAGTTATAATTAATAAGAAAAGTAAATAAGGCAGGTAGGTAAAAATTATTTGTAAACATTGTAATTTTATTTTTTCGTAAATAAGATGTAACTGCCGTCAGTGGAATTTCCATTAATGATAAGATAAATATGAGTATTATGCGGAAAAAAATATCTTCGAGTTCCTTCTCATTATTATGCTTGGAGACTAAAATACTCAAGACATAAATATTATAGACAGGTAATGTAGATATTTGCCTACCATTTATTTGGGAAATTAGTTGACAGCACCTTCTTTGTATTTGGCCGTCTATATTAAATTCCAAGTAACATTTACTCAAAAGTGAAGTTGAAAATAATATTTTAATATTCTACTAGCTAATCCGACAGACATTGTCCCGTCTTATCGCTGACAATTATTTCAAATAATTGACAGCTATATAAAATTAATATTTTCGTTAAGTTTTCTAATTTTCTGTGCAATTTTTTGAATTTTTTCTTTCATAAGAACCGCTCCTGACAATAACAAACACAGCAAAAAAAATTGTGAAATCGGTCCAGTCGTTCACGCGTGATGGCGTGACCAAGGGAAATAGGGATTCATTTTTATATATATAGATTGTTACTTTAAAATGTAAATCACAAGATAAATAACACAACCTTCATAAGCTGTACTGTTCCTAACAAATTCAAGTCTATAATTTTTATTAATAGGTAAATATCGGACAGGATGACCATCGTGGACGTGATGGCGAATGCGCTATAGCTTCTTCCGTCACGTTTCCGGGTCAGCCGGAATGCATGCTTGCATAATGTTACAAACGACTTTAAGGTCCAAATTGCTATGTAGATTCTTCAAAAATAGTTCTTAATGCAGATTTGACGTTGTAGGCATAGATCATGGAAATCGTTTACCATACGTAAGCACTTTTTTTGCTACTAGGTTAATTAAAACTAACGTTTTTAGTCTGTAGTTACTGGAATTTTGATTGTTAGTAACATTGCCATGAATAAAAAAATAAACAATATTAGTCTATGACCTAAAAAATTCCATGATTTCTTGTTGTCTGTTGTTATAGAAAAAACAATGAGAAACAAAACGCATTATCTCTACCGCCATATTTGTTTCTACGCATCAATTATGATAATGTATGTCCCAATAACCAATTGCTGTGGTGTGAACAACCTGATCAATTAGTACTATATCAATGGCCACCATTGTCTCTTATAATTAATGTCCATTAAAATTATTCTGTTCCTGACGCGGTGATGTCATGCTGCATTTTAATGAAACAGGTGCGTACTGTACTCACCAAATGAGCGGGCAGGGTATACTTTATGCAATAGTTTTAAAATGGCCAGGGGAATATTTTTTATTGCAAAAGTTGTAAAATCCTATAGTATTGTTTATACAATTTAAAAACGATGTTAAATATATCTTTTTAAATTGGAAAAGTCTTAAATATCCGGATTATTATTTGTCAAATAAAATAAAAATTAAATAAACCAGTTTATTTTTTTATATCAGCAGCTTAATACGTTTATAATAATATAATGGAACGAGTTAAATCTAGTATTGCCAAAAATAACAAATATAATGTGCGATACAAAATAATGTGTTATGCTTATTGGATAAAGCTCGTTCATAGTATTCTGTACTATAGGGAGATATCTCCCACATTGAATTAAATGTTCGTACACATGCAGAAACATTCATAAAAATATCAACGAAAAAAAAATTGTTCTCTTTTTCAAATTATTTTAATATTTACATGCGTTTTTAAACCGGCCAGAGAACAACCAACCTATTCTCTAATACGCAATTATCCAAAAATACTTCCCTACTCCTCCCTTCTTTAGTACCAGGAAATATGTCCAAGAGAAGTGGGTCTTGAGACTTTACGGAGGTTCCTATCGGATAACCCTACACAGATAACCGTCACCTTCCGCGTCTCGCAATCATTCGATGTGAGGTTTATAGTTGACTTATAAATAAGTATACTGCTACGTAGGTTGCAGGTTCGAATGACATTGCTTGCCATTACTTGTAAGACTTGAAGAATATAATAGATAAAATGTAGAATTAGAATATTCTAGAAGTTGTTAGTATCAACAACAATCTTGCTAGTATACTCAGACTCAAAATATCTTTAGGACTACGTGTTAGTAAATCTGCTTAGTGTTATTGTACTTAAAATCCCCAAAGAATACTTATCCACCCTCACACCTACCACGCATTTATGACACCGATAGGTGAAGCTCGATTAATATCAAGGAACACTAATCTGTTTTCATCTCGCAACGAAATTAATCAAATAGAATAGGAGCTGAAAATACTGATTGTCCACTTCCCTCCAAAGTAGAAGAAAAAATAATTAACTAAGGAGGCACAAAAATCCTCAGATGTAAAATGAACACCATTGGCGCGGCGAACTATTTTGTCTTTCTAATGTTCCAGCCATGTTTAGTTTTATCAACTGTATGATTTGCCCGACACGACGGACGGTATCGGTGACCCATAAAGCACTGGCATGAACCAGATTTGCTGTAGATTCTCCATTATTGGCCACGAGTGAATAATTCCAGAAATAACATTATGTACACGAGATTTGAATTATTAAAATGTTCTTGCAATGGGGTAATTGGCTCCTTTTTTAAATCTAACAGATTTTTTTTAATCTACCCAATAATAAGTAAGTTACAAAGCATTGAAATTTGGTTAAAGGAAGCTTTAATAACAGTAATAGCATACTGTGACGTCAAAGAGTGTCACCGGCCATTACGCGACGTGCGTGAGAAAGAGATAGCGCTATAACACCACGCCCCCACTTTTACTCACATTAATATTTTAAAACAGAATAACTGCTTTATTTTTACTAATTTTGATAGTTATTTCTCAGATTAAATTATTTATCGTATCATTGTCTGATGAATATAAAATAATGTACAGAATCAAACTCCATTTTATTTAGAATGGAATTTGATATATTTAATATTAAAAAGTAGTCATTCATTGGGGTTTAAGTTCACGTGGTATAAAATATTGGCAAAATCTGTTCAGTATCTTAGCAGTAAAAGCGAGACCGACAAAATTACAATTCATCATACATCTGGCAATTATCCCACTTGTAATAATATTGATAAATATATCATAAGTGAAATAAACACGCGTGATCAATATTTACACAATAACAGATAAATGGCTTAACATTATGTACTGATGCAATGTTTGAAGAAACTAACATTATTTGACTTATTTCGGTAAGTAATTACGAACATAACTTTGGAATATCCTAGTAACATTATAAATGCGAAAGTTTGTGAGGATGTATTTATGTTTGTTCCTCTTTCACTAAGAAACTACTGAACGAATTTGGATGAAACTTTACAGTAATATTGGTTACACATCAGAATAACACATAGCCTACAAATTATAATGATTTTGTGTAATTTGGTCATAATATAACGATACATATCAAGTAAGTTAGAAAAAATCGCTATCTTGGCGTCCGCTGTCTAAACCGTTGGGGTTAGTATGAAGTTTCGTATGGAGATAGTTGACCTTGGGAAGGCTACTTTCTATATCGGAAAACTATTATAATATTTGGAGAACTAAATTATTACTTAATTCAAATTGAGTATTGACACATTGATAGATAAGTTGGCGTCGTGTACAGCCACTGTATAGTATTCGCGTACAGTTACGGCGAGTGACGTACGACGCGCTGTCATGCCGTTTTTGGACAGCTGTCACTGTCATTGACACGGGCTATGCACCGCACGACGAATTTGTACACGACTTAATGGGTAGACGCTTGTTTTGTATAAAGAATTTAGTTTTCATAGTTCGTGCAGTACAATGTTTTGTAACTATGATGTTAGTTCAAAACATAATGATTATTATAACCTCTTTAGTTCCATAGTAAATGACTTATAAAATAAGTATGTCACAGAATAATTATAGTATGTACCATGCATACAATAATAAAATATTGCAATTAATAAAAATTTGCAAATTGTGGTTAATAAATTAAATACAAAAAGATCGAATTATATAAATTCATATTTTTAAATTAATTTACGATTTTTGGAGCGATATTTCACCACGGACAGCTTAGGTAAAGGTCTCTTCCATTATGCTCCACGCGTGTCTGCGTTTTTGCTTTTGCAATCTAATTTTCATAATCTTTTCTTTTTTATTTCATTTATCCATTTTCCTCACGGGCTACCTCTTATCCTTTGTTTAACATCAAAACATACTGAAGGTAAAACAATTTTAATAACCAATATGTCTTTACGTGAGGAAATTAATTATAATCGTTTATGTCTCCTATAATAAGAATATTTACAACATAATATAATGCATTATACAGTGGTCTAAATTTATAGTGCTCAACCGATGTTCATAATAAATAAATTAACTTCTTGCTGGTATGTTGCACCTCCAGATCATAGGGCGGATATTGGCTGTATCTAATAACCAATTTGCAATTCTGTCTAATTTTCACACATCCATTATGTACAGTAAACTATACCAATTCGCACAGCCCCTTCATGTGTCATTAGTATCTAAACGTCAACAGCCGGACGTCCATTCACGTTATATAGGCAGTAATGACTGCTTTCTTAGTAATATCTTTTATCTAGATAGCCTAATAGAATTCGTGAGCGGCGTCTTCAAACATTACTAGTTAAGAGTCATGAGGCCTAATTACATTGGCTTTAATATCCTGGAAACCTGAATAGCCGAGTGCTTGCATATTGCATACTGTTGTTTATTGCTAGACGATTATTCTATAACTAAGAAGTGTGATAAAAAGTAGTAAGTGTGGCATTATAAATTTTAAAGCTACTGCTTGGGCTAAATCAGTGGCGAAGGGTGAAATTTTTCAAAAGGTAACCCGAGGCAAAAACAAAATTGTCTTAGTTAACACATCGCGGTCAATTTAACAGAAAACAAAAACTAAGACAATCAGAAATTAACCTAAAAGGTAAGCCGGAATCGGGTTGAATGGACGCTTTGCACTGCTACGCACAGGAATAAAACGCATCTGTAAATAAAAAAAATCACAATAAGCAATTTTTTCAGCTTTATACAAAGACATTAAATAGTATAGTTATTTATATCGGACATCAGGATCTAATTTTTGCTCCAAAAGTTATTATCAATTGGTAATAAGTCGGTGTCTTATTTGAAATGTTTGTGTGACAACATGTCGCAGCGTCTTAAGATATTAATACAAAAATAACATATTTACAGCAAATAAGTATATATGCGTATTTAATACGTGCAAATCACTATTGAGATTAAAAAAATGAAATTTTTTACATATGTGTATTGCTATTTCATTACATTGAGTTACCATCGTATAATCGTAACTTCATATGTCAATCTTCCCTATGTTTGCTCTATACAATCTTAGAACTGCTTGGCTTTATAATAATTGTTCTAGATGTCACAGTTCATACGCTCTTTATGATAGCGCTTACGCATTTTCTATAACATGCGTAGGTGCGTGAGATTGTCGATATGCCACGTGAATAGAAAAACATACGTGGCTAATCTCCGTTTAAGGTGACGTCATTATACGTCCTTTGAATATAAAGACAACAGACCACGTGATGCGTAATATAATAACGGGTCAAATGAATATTATACGTTCAGCCCTATGAGTCCACGCACATTGAAGGAAGACGTTCGATATTAATTTCTTGGTCACACATTTGCTCTTTATCCACGTATACATTCGTTTGGGGCTGACTGTACCTAGTGACAATATACAAGCAAGTGATACTGGATTAAAGAATGTTTGAACCCGTTAATTTCTAGACTTATTGCTGATAATAATAGGAATCTACATTATGCCTAAACACTAAGTATAGGCTCTTGAAATAACTACTTAATTTTTTTGATGGGTATGACATTAGGATCGCCCCCTGTCATGTTCATGGCACGGAATACGAAGAGGCAAAAGGAGGGTGCACCAGTTGCGCCTCTTCCTACGCATTCGGGGATAATATGCGTTAGTAGGTGTGTGTACTGTGTACTATAGGCTACTGTCATCTCAAAGAGAGACTTTTATATACCCTATACTTTTCTTTTGTTTTACTTGTAGTGTAGTTTTGTATACTTAGTATGGCTATACTTTTATTAGTGTCACACATCTGGCGGCTCTATTTAACATCTTTTGTCGCCTAGTTCTAGACATTTTTTTTTACCTAAAAATACGTTTCATGTGTACACTATTATGGGATGATATCATTGATGATTATGCGTCTTCAGTGCACATGGCCTGAATGAGACCGCGGGATTATTTGAAACCTAACCCTCGTAAGGGATTGCTGCGTAATTAGTAAATGAAGATCATAGATTATAAATTGAGAGGCGATCTGATTGATTTTAAGTTTTTTTTTAACTAAAGGCCTATTTTCTAATATCTGATTAAACGTAATCATTAAATATAATACTTATAGGGCAACTAAATACAAAAGTTGAGCTCTAAAATAAATTGTTCACAAAAGAGTATTACATGCTTTGACTATCTTATACGTCATCTGGCGGAGAAAAATATTTGAATATTTTTAAATTGATTCTAAATTATATATTTGTTTATAGCTCTGTACATAATGAGATTTAACCACTTTATGGATTGAATTTTTAATATCATTTTTTGGCGCTTACTTGCGTTATGCAGATGTCTGAGGAACCTTTGTAATTTGTACAAATTATAGTCCAGAACTCAAAATTATAAATAGAACATGTTATTTGAATTCCTAAGGGTACCGGCCAACTTTATCGACCCGTAATCTAAAGTCATAAAAAAAACATAAAAAAAAACATTAAAAAAAATTAAAAATTTAAAACATACCATACTCAAAAATCTGAAATTCATTTGCTTTAACATTGAAGTCAAAATTACCAATGTTTAGTGCTTACAGTCCATCTCTGACCTTCTGCTGAAAAGAAAAAATACAAGTTACTCTATGGCCCCATCCGTACAATGCATAATGCCTATCACCTTTCGCTCAGACACTGCATCGAACTTGGCACGACTAAAAGAGAAAAATACTGGGAATACCATTTTCTAGTTATATTTAATGGAAAATGTTAATACTGTGAGACACGGCACGTAAAAGGCCGTTTATATTCACAGAGCAATATTTCGCAAGAATCTAGCATTACAAGGATTAGTTTAAAGTGGTTTATTGCTTGATGCTAAGCCAACCGGACTTAGGATTAATATTAATGCATTACGAATAACATTTCACTGTATCGATATAAATTTTTTTTCTTATGAAAGTGAAATTTTACAACGCCATCTGTTAGTTGTGTCGAGCAACTTGTCGCCTTTAATTCTTTTCGGGACAATAGATGACACTTTTACAAATGATGTTAGTTTCGTTATTTTTTTAAATTTTAAATGAAAATATAGACAATTTATTCCTAAAATAAATATAAATTATGTATCAATTGGAAGGAAATAAATTTAAACAAGTATAAAGCCCACACTTTTTAATTAATGTGTGGGTAGTTGAATACGAAATGGCACGCCTCTGCATGCACTGGTTACTTTGACAGCTTTGCTTTTAGACTACCCATAATTTAACTTAGTGTTACTTAATTCACTGCTTTATTACCTTTGTGTAAGACTTTTTTAATCATTATTACTGTTTAATAGTAAATTAGAATAAGTTTATTACATTAGAATGTACAATTATTTTATTATAGAAAGCAATACTTAATTTTCATAGGTAATAATAATCTTTGAAGTAGCATTTATAGAAAGCTGTAATTATTACCTACCTATGAAAATTATGTTAATGTAAATATACGACTTTTCCTTAGAGGTCAGGTGCCTTCGTCTTCCCCAAATACATGTCTAGCGAGAACTCTGGAATCCGACCACGTGCCTACTAGGCGCTCGTTCTGTCAAAAATAATGTATGTCTGTCAATTTTAACACGGCATGCAGTAACCTCAGTACTAGTTTTTCCGTTAATGTTAGAGTCTCAGTTCGACGTCAAGTCTTTGATGCTTTATAACAGTACGACTTGAATTAGTTATTGCTATTTATTAGTCATTAAAGGACCTCTGAATGAATGCAGTTATGCAGTTCATTTATCATTTCAAAATGTGACCTTACTTTATGTGCATAGCTCTTTGGGACAGAGGTTCAAACTTCCAGTATGAAGTTTGTTCAACTAACAATAGATTGATTTTAGATTTATTGAGACTGATAATCTTGTGTTATGTATTCATATAAATATTTTTTCAATCAAATGATGAATTAATTTATTTTTATAATGTCCGTCCCTGACACTGAAACCTGACTACATCCGTACCTTACTTTATATAATATATTATGCTAGTCTCGTTAATACATGAGTATGTTATTTTCGAGTTCTCTTCAAATATTATAAGGTATCACCACTGTCTTGGTCAATATCAAAGGGCTCCCGCTCAGTATACCATGGCTGGCTGGTATTATATTATTCCCGAAATAAGACTTCTTTTTGCCGTGTTCAATTCATTCATCAATCGAAATTCAAACCAATTGCTTCTCAGTAAAACAATATTATAAACCTAGGCTATTTGTATATATTTTTTATAAATACATTCAAAATCTAATTTCTTGTGGTAGTCAGATGAACCAACCAAGTGTGCCAAACCGAATACAAATAAAGGTGAGGTCTATAATTTTAAATATTTACAAATGCTAATGGGAATGCAAATATTGAAGATACTATCATATCGAATGTAGATCGGTATCTTTAATGCGGATATTGACCTCAATATGCGTCTAATAATAAAGATATGCTTATGGAGTTTCGCAAAACGGAATACGGAATTAAATTTCGTAACTGAATTGATATCATAGAAAAATATAGGCGTTAGTTTGTTGTAGCTAAGCGTTGGCTAAATACTAGGATATATAGGGCATGTAGGTAGATATTGTAACTTTGACTTTGCGAATGACCAACACCTCAGTCCGCCCCGTGACTATGAAGGCTGCAAAGTCTTCGAGAAAATTAAAATATAAAAAACCGCAATAAAATCTGAAAAATAGTTTAATTTTAATAAATACTAGAAATTAATCTATACTAATATATAAAGGTGAAGAGTTTGTTATGCATCCCGAATATTTTATATTACGCGTACGGAGCTGCAAGGAATGTTGAATAAAAATAAATCGGACACTTTTGATATAATTATCAGCTCTACATTGTGTGAAGGCCATCTCCTACTGGAGGGGTTTACTCAACCACGCTGGCTTAGTGCGGGTCAGTTTTTTGCGTCGCAAAATCTTGGTCACAAAGTTGTATCCTTAATATATGTTTTCTTTTAATTTATTGTCGGACATAGGAATCGGTTCTAAAATCTGACGATACACGGGCCGAATAAACATTAGAATAAAAGACAAATTAGCTGTATAGAAGCCCAAAATTACCGGACAAATGAAACGGTTCCATAATCTCACAGTTCACGGGCCGAAGACACATTAGAAAAAAGACAAATTGGCTGTATAGAAACCCAAAAGGCAATTGACTCACTTTCGCCACCTACGCGACCTGTCCAATCTATAAATCAAATAGTTAAATAACAATAGTATGTTAATTCGCCCTACATATCACCTGTTAGCATGCTAAAGACGAGCCTGCGCCCTAAATTCTGGTGCCAAATGTCGCCGCGTAGGTATTACATTCCTATGGTAATTTCTAGGCGCCTAGGCGTATCTTAAATAACTGAGTGACCTAGATGTTAAGGTCTACCCTTCACATGAATCTAGCAAATTACGATAAGTGGCTTATTTGGTGTTGTGATTACGTAGTTTGATCTCACTGACATTTGGAATGCATTTCGAGGTAGAAGATTGGTTACGGTTTGATGAATTGGTTAGTAATCGTGTCTGCAGTTGCTGCATTGCACTGCATTTGCAGTTAGATTATTTAATTGCATGAAATATCAGCTACTGCGAAGCTAAGAATTCCGCAGAGTCAGAATTATGAAACTTGTAAAATAATACTTACCTATATAGTATACATGTAAATATAAATCCCAAATTATAACACTAATAAATTTAAGCCAATATTATCCTTATGGAGGAATAATGTTGCTCGAAATTCAGTTTAAACCTACTTTTGGTGTAGGGGACTAAAACCTTGTTATCTATACTAATATTATGAAGGGGAAAAGTTAGTAAGTTTCTTCGTAGAGGTTAATCTCTGGTATCGAATTAAAACTTAAAGCGACTTTTTAAATTATTTTACTAATAGGAAGCTATATTACTTTTGAATGCTACTTTTATCTCGGGAAAATATTTGTCCCGGAAAATTTTATCACACGGGCGGAGCTGCAGGCAAAAGCTAATGAATAATTGTAAAATCGTTAGATATTGTAACTTTGACTTTTCGGTCGTTGAACACCTCACTTCCTCGTGACCATGAAGGCTGCAAAGTCTTCGAACCTTCGAGAGAAAATTATAATATAAAACCGCGATAAAATCCGAAACATAATTATATTTCAATTACTGTATTATTATTGTTACTTGCATGGAATCGACTATGACAAGTTTTCTGATAGCGCCGTCTTCAGTATCAGTTTAAGCAGCTTCGTTCGTTTTTAAGATAAGGTTGCGAAGGTCTAAATTCAGTAGATACATTGCAAATAAATAGATAAGTCGGTTGAAAAATATTTGGCGATTCGTGTCCGATAACGTTTAGTTTGCTCTGTAGAAGATTTCAATGTTGTCGGGCTCTTTTTCCGCACTTAGCCCGTATTAGGTCGGGCCGTTGTTCGTGGAATACTGACTATGGGTCTAGCCAGCCCCACTGCTCGCAGAAGTGCAGGATCTTCCTGGTCCTCCACAGGCTTCTCGGAGTGACACCGGTGTACTCTATAGGATTTACTCGTGAGTGTAGCGGCTGCACCGATATTTTATTTGAGGAAATAGTTGTTGGATATATTTTATATCCGCCCGAATAGCGACCACCGTAGACATTGTGTTGAAACCCGCCATAGTGGCCCACGTAAGTGTGTCGCGTTCCGGGATCAACGTGTGTATATCCGGTACCAACAGGCCGGCATAATTATGTCGACTGTCGAGGGGTAATCATCTCGTCAGTCGACATTCGATTGGACCCCACTCCACTTACCATCAGGTGCTATACGTTAACTTTGCCATGCACGTATTAAAAAATATATATATTTTTGGAAATCTGGTTTGTACATTCTAAATGACCCAATAGCAAGAGACAATATTATAAAAAATATATCATAAATAATAATACCAGCCCTGAATTATATATTTTATACTGTCCCACTCCTGGGCATGGGCCTCCTCTACTACTTTAGACTCAGCCCACTACGCTGGCTCAGCAAGTATTGCCAGACTTCACATGACTCCGAATTTTTTTTTCGAGAATTCTCAGGTATATTGATCTCACAATGTTTTCCTTCAACGTTGTATTAAGCAATTATAATTGATAAACATTATGATGCTTCAAAAATTCAGAGGTTTAGGTCTTGGGTTTTCAACCTGTGGACATTCGTCTCAGCAGACCACTCTATTTCCAACTAGGCTACCACTTAGTAAAATGTAACTTTAAGTAATTATGGAAAACGGCAAATAATTTCTTCAGACGTCTAATTTTAACATAGAGCGGTCTACGACAGTACAAAGTCTATGATTTATCTTTCAAGTCATAGATACACACATACATACATAACATCACGCATTTTATCCCCGAAGGACTATGCAGAGGCGCAACTAGGGCACCCACTTTTCGCCAAGTATGTTCCGTCCCATGATGTGATAGGGGGCGAGCCTATCGCCATATCGGGCACAAATTCCAGACTCCGGGCTGATACTGAGCAGAAAAACCCAAATATCACTTTGCCCGACCCGGGATTCGTACCCAGGACCTCAGAGCGCTATTGTACCGGGCATGCAATACAACTACGCCACTGAGGCACCTAGATAAGTCATAGATAATGGGAATATTTTCTCCTAACACCTCTGCCTACCCCAAACAGAGGCGTGACGGTGTTATGTTAATGCTATGAAATTACTTGATCACCGTTTGAAAGCCCGTTGCAAACATTCTAGATAATTATTGTACACACTACACTTGAAACCTGTTCTGTTCTCCATTGTAAATCATCATGGGGATATAAACAAACCGAGAACGAAGTTTCTAGAAAGTATATTTTATGTATTTTTAAATAGAAATATTAATTTTATAAATATTTTACAAATTATGCTTTGAAATTTGAATTATCTATATTACTTTTGCTGTTTTTTAAAAAATGTTATTAATCTCTTATTTTTAAATAATCTGTGGTCATTTACTTATGACATGGCAGCATTGTCTTTGACCTTAGTCGTTTCCCTGTGGAATGATATAAAAAATCTGGTAATAATAAAAAAACTGTTTTTGTGTTTCGGAAAGTCAAAATAAACAATTTTGATCTTATTGAAATAGATTCTATTTTTTCTGTATATAGAATTGTATGTACATTTTTTGTTATTTTACTAAATACACCACGGCGCAATAATTTCTTAGTGTACTAAAAATTACAAAGTCCAGCTCTTTAAATTGTATAGAATGTTATTTGCAACGGTAAAACCATCACTCAACAAGCTTAAAATCAACAAATAAAAACATACAGGATATTTAGCTCTTTACTGTGCAGTTAAATCGTTAAACCGTAAAGCTTCTGTTCAAAGTAATGTTAAACTAGGTTTATTACTGCGTGACAAATTCATTAGCAACAGTTGTATATTCCTTACAATTATTTCGGGTCTATCGTCTTGTGAGACCAAATGAGATGATTTTTATTTGTAATGGATATTTGTTTGTTTGTAGTTTCTTCGCTATGTTTTACAAGGACCAAATTGTTTTCTTCTACTGTAACTTGATAAATGACATACATACATGCTTTATTATTCTATATCAGCGTTTAATTTGAACAATAGCACTGAATAATGATACTGACACGAATTAAATCATAGATAATATCAGTCTATGCGACGCATATAGTTTTAAAATTATTTGCCTCATTGACTTGCCATTCTTGTACATTCTATGCAATACAAATAGAACAGGAATAATTTTAAATTTGACAATTAAATTACTACAACTAAAATTAAATTCCCATCTGTCTATACATATTATAAAATAAAGTCCCCTTTTCTGTGTGTCTGTATATTATCGATTATCTCAAAATCTACTGCACGGATTTTTATGAAATTTGGTATGGAGATAGTTTAAGACCCTGGGCCGGTTATAAGCTCCTTTCTAAATATATAGCGGGACTTTTAACCCGGAAAACTCCTTCATACGGGCGAAGTCGCGAGCAAAAGCAATTTATTTAAAAAATCATTTTGTTTTATCTCAAGACTCCATTATATGACGTAGAAAGAGATCCGTCAACTGATTCAAACAAAACTTTGCCCTAGCTTTATCGTACAAAGGACAGCTTTGTACGCCATTGTGAATTTCAAACAAATGATATGAATTCGATGAAACATTTTGTTCGCTGTTGTGATAAACATGTGGCCAGCGTTCTATGAAAAACATTTGTTTATGTCTTACGGTTATATAATACTAGAATCAAATGAGAACAATTCCGACTGGTATGTGATTAAAAGAATAATACCTACTTATTATTTTGCCGGTTGTTATTTTTATTGTTCATTCGACTGATTACCGCCATATGCAGCGTAGTCTAACCTATTTGGCTCGATTATAAAAAACGCAAATAATTATTCTCCTGAATAGGTTTCTTGATGTTTTCTGCGCTTTAAATAAATTGACAAAATATTACGCACCTGGGTCTGATAGCGCATTAAATCGGATAATTACTTAAAATTTAAGGTTTCACTTTGTATTCTCCATTTAGTTTTTTTTCTGGCATGTCAAAGTGACCCCTGCACCTGATGGTAAGTGGAGTCGGGTCCAATAGAATGTCGACTGACGAGAGATGATTATCCCTCGACACAATTATGCCGGCCTGTTGGAACTAGATATACACAGTCCGATTCCGAAACGCGACACACTTATATGGGCCACGATGGCGGTATTTAACACCTTATGTGCGGTGCCCGCTATCTGGACGAACATAAAATATATTTTTTTACTTTTATCCTACCACTAGCAAATCCCGTGAGTTAATATGAGCTATATTGGTTTGTGTTTACTAAATTTATATTTTGTTTGCAGACGGTATCCGAGCCGCGGCCCGCCGCGCCAGCTCCCAAAGAGATGCAAGCGAGACACAACTTACTCTGGCATCTGCTCCTAGACTTGCCCATTCTACTGCTGGGTGAGTAGCAGTTTTATTAACGAAATTTGAAGCATACCGTTCCTACTATACCATAGCTTTGTGACAACGCGCATGATAGTTTGGTGGACTTAGTTCTATTGCGAGGAGGCCCGTTCTCGGCGCTGCTATAGGATATAAGTTAACCTGATATTATTATATTAACCATAAACGATTTGCTATGGATTTGCCTCGGAATTCATGATATACCATTTTAAATCCTCGACAACTCGATCAACAGTAAAGTTATTTAGTTGAGCAATTTAGTTTTTTTTTTTTTGTGTCGCGGGGAAAATCCATTTACGGACCCCCCACCTCCGAGGAGGCGGGGGAGTGTCGGACTCACCGGCGCCTTCCACCCAGCGATGCTAGGAGTCGCCCGAGATGTAATGGGCGGTCGCTGGGTGGGTCCCTACCAGACTTAGCGCACCGGAATACCGACTAAAAAACCCCGCGTGGGCCATCATCGGCGCATTAGGGACGGCTCCGGGAAAACCTGAGCAGAACGCATGGATTGCGCCGGAACCGCCCCTGCGCAGTGCCGCTTTCGCGGCCCGACTCGGCGGGGAAAGGTCCGTTCCCCGCACGCCGAGCGTCGCTGTGGCGACGGCGACAACGTGAGGCCTAGCCCTTCACGCTGTCGCCCACCCCGTGGGCCGCCTTAATGGATGGTAGGAGCGGCGGCCCCGGTTGCCCACGAGGCGCAGGGCGACGGGTTAGACACCGTCGCCCCGACGCCTCCTTCTCCTCCTATGGCGGCGGCGGGCGGGATCGGTCTGCTCCCTATCCCGCTCCGCGGCCTCCTTCTACGACATGGCACGCTCGCAGAAGGAGGCCATAGCTCGCCACGACCTCCGACTGCGGACCATGGCGGCGACCACGGTCGGCAACGAGAGGTCGCTTCCGATGACGGCCAAGAGAGCGCTGCGCTCTTCCGTCCAGGCTGGGCACTCCTCGAGAGTGTGTTGGGCCGTGTCCTCGCGGCAGTTGCCACAGTGGTGGCACGCGGCGGACTCCTCCTTCCCGGCTATGCGACACAGGTATGCACCGAAGCACCCGTGCGAGAGAGCCCGCGCGTCGAGATCCCAGGGCAGAGTGCCCGCCAATACGCAAGCCGCTTCGTGTGAGATCGTGCGGTAGCCCCTGACGATACGCTGCGCCACCATGCGCTGCGGTCTTCGCAGCAGCCTGACGCAGCGGTCGCTCAGGGAATTGGCCCATACGGGAGAACCGTATAGGGCCATAGACCGCACGACTCCAGCGTACAGATTCCGGCAGGGATTGCCAGGACCTTCGACGTTTGGTAGCAGACGGCCGAGAGCACCGGCCGTCCGTACCAACTTCGGCGAGAGAGCCTCAAAGTGCGCGCGGAAGTCCCATCGGCTGTCCAGATGAAGACCGAGATACTTCATCTTTGAGCCGACGGGTATCCGCACGCCCTCCACAGAGATGTAGGCCTCGATGGGCGGCCTACTCCGAGGCCCATGGAAGGCAAGGGCCTCGGTCTTGTGGAGAGCCACCGCGAGACCCAGTCGCCGAATCCTGCGCACCACCAATTCGGTACCGAATGAGGCGAGCAGGGACGCCCTCTGAAAGGTCCTGGCCGTCGCCGTCACGAGCGTGTCGTCCGCATAGCAGACGACGGCGACGCCTCGAAGGTTGGTACCACGGAGCACCCAGTCGTAGCCGATGTTCCACAGGAGCGGCCCGAGGACCGAGCCCTGCGGGACACCGCACGACATCGCTCTACGGTGCCACCCGTCAGCGCCCGGATACACCACGTACCTGTCTGACAAGTACGAGCGCACCAGACGCCGGAGATAAGGTGGCACCTCGTGATACCGCAGTGCCTCGTTGATGCAGGCCCAGGGCATGGTGTTAAACGCGTTGGCGATGTCTAAGGACACCGCCAGCACGACCCTGCCCCGAGCGACTGCATCCTCCGCCAGTGCTTTCACCCGCAGAATCGCGTGAATCGTGGATCGGCCGCGCCTAAACCCGTACTGGCAAGCGGCCAGATCCGGGCCGATCCGTTCGAGATGCCCGACGAGGCGAGCGTGTACCACACGCTCGAACAGTTTGCACACCTCGTCGAGCAACACGATCGGTCGGTAGGCCGATGGCGACTCTGCGGGTCTCCTTCTTTCTTGAGCAGGACAAGCTTCCCCGTCTTCCACCGCGACGGGAAAGTGCCCTGCTCAAAGCACGCGGAGAAAAGGCTACGGAGCCTCGTACCCAGTGACTCGACAGCGAGGACCCAGACACGTCCGGGTACACCGTCGAGCCCCGGAGCCGAGTTTTGCTCCGCAACCGAGACACTGCCACCTGGAGCTCTCCAGGCGAAACCTCCGGGATATCCTCTGCCGGAATCGACAGACGATGGCGCCGATGGACGTGGCGCCATCGGTGGAGGAATGGCCTCCTGGGTGGCCGGAAATAACGCCGCGACAACGTCCGTCACCAGATCGGCTCGGAGACTCTGCGTCCGCGGGGGCGCCCACGGGCGGAGCTTGCTCAACGCCATGCGGTACGGGCGTCCCCACGGGTCGCTGTCGAGAGTTCTCCGAGACTCCTCACGTGCCGCGGCCTTTGCTTGCGCAATGGCCACCCGCAGCGCTCTCTTGGCCGTCTTGTGTAGGCCGTGAAGCAGCCGCTCCTGTTCATCATCGCCGGGCGGACGGGAATGACGGCGGCGGTGTCTGGCGAGTCGACGGCGCGCAGCCATGCAGGACGCGCGTAACTGGGTGAGCTCCGCCGACCACCAGTACACCTGTCGCTTCGGAGGGAGGCATCGGGCCCGGGGCATGGCCGCGTCGCAGATTTGCGACATTGCCCCCGAACCACTCCGCCTCCTCTTCGACCCGCACCGGCCCTGCCGGTACAGGGAACCACGCCTGAACAAGAGCGGCTTCCTTCACGGCCTCCCGGTTGAGCCGCGTAACGGCCCAACGCTGGCCGCCCCATCGTCGGGAGGTCAAACTTCCACTGTTGCTGGGCTGGTTGGTCCGGGGAGTGGAGACACTGAACCGTATGTACCGGTGATCGGACAGCGTCTCCTCCTCCACCAGGACTCTCCAGCCCTGGACACGGCGGGCTAGGTCCGGGGTGGCGAACGTGATGTCCACCACCGAACCCCCGTTGTGCCGCACGCACGTGTCCTCCGACCCCCGATTTAGGACGACCAGTCCTGAGGAGATCGCCCATTCCTCCAGGGCCCTACCCGCGCGTCCGTCACCGACGAACCCCAGGCCAAGGATTTGGCATTGAAGTCGCCGGCGACAAGCACAGGGCGGGGCTGGCTGCTTTGCACCACCAGGGTTCCCAGCCGAATGAGAAAACTCTCAAATTCGGCTAGGGATCTGTTGGGGGAGAAGTAGGCTCCCACTACCCACACCCCCCCCAACAGAACCGCCACACATCCGGTACCCTTCGCTACTTTTTCGAAGGGCGGGGAGCCGGCGGCACCCCGGGTGATGACAGCCACCGAGCCGTCGGAGTCCCCTGCCCAGTCATCCCGGGGAACGAAATACGGCTCGCTGACTACAGCCACGTGGATTGACCACTGCGCCAGGCTCTGAACAAGCAAGTCCTGCGCTCTGGCGCAGTGATTGATGTTCGCCTGGAGGAAATGTTTTGTGCCATGATTTAATGGGCGATCTCCATCTCCACTGGGTGGGACGGTTGCGGACGCGTCACAACTTCAGCACCTCCTCCGCGACGGTTGCGGGAGGGGGTCGAAGAGGCGACGCAATCCTTGCCGCCCACCCTGTGCCCCGCGGGTTTGCCGGCAGCTGCGCACGGCGCACTGCGGCTCCGCGGAGCAACCCTTGGCCTTGTAGGAAAGCCCTCAAGACCGCAACGGTAGCAGATCCCGCTGCGGTCCACCCCTGCGGTGCATTTAGCACCTACGTGCCCCGGCAAAGGCACCTGTAACACCTTTGGGGCCTCGGCTCAAGGAGCCGGACCCCGGCGGACACGAAGCCTACCAGGACGCGTCCTGCCCTGGCGACCTTATCCGCCACCTTTGCCGGGCACTGGGCCCACGCGGCGCCCAGACCCGAGTGCTCGATCTTGACCTGGCCCACCTTCAGGTCCTCGATCGAACACTCTCCGATTTTGGCGATAGCCGTTGCGACATCGTCAGGGGTGACGGACTCGTCAAGCCCTGAGATGCGCAGCTCTGCCGTCATGACGGGCCGGGAGACGCGAACGTCTTCCAACCCACAGAGCGCCTCCCTCATTTTGATGACGAGGGAGTCGGCTTTCGCCTCGGACTCAGGTCCGGGCACCTCGAAAAGGTAGGCACCGGTGGCCACCCGTCGCGCCTTCATGCCGACCCCGATGCCAAGGCTGGCCAGGTCGACTTTGCCCCTGACCGCCTGCAGGGCCTGGGCGTAGGTCGTGCCCCGTTCTACCGCCTCCGGTGCTACCGTCAGGGTGACGGCAGCCTTCTTCGGAAGACGAAGCTGGGGCACAACCTTGCGCACCACCTTCTGCCTCTGGCCGGCATTTGGGGCGTTCAGCTTCGGCCCGGTCCTCCTCTTGTTCCTCTTCCCCTGCCGCCCCGGTTACCCACCACTGTCCACCCTTCTTCCACTGTTGTGGGGGCCGGAGCGGATTGAGGCAGAGGCGTCGCCGCTCTCCTCCTGGACCCCCGCATACGCCGACGCGGCGGGCGTTGGGCAGGCTCCTCGGCCACAGGTGTGGCTGCAGGAGCGGGGCCGAGGCGGGAGCTGGAACGTCAGCAGATCTGGGCGGAGCCGCGAGTGTTGCTGCTGCCCGACTCCTCCTCTCCCCGACGGCTGGCCAGGACGGGCCAGACACCACCGACGCCACTGACGAGCGTGGGAAGGGCGCTGGGGCGAGTTTGGCCGAGATCGCCTCGAGCGTTTTCTCCATGAGAGCTTCCATCCGTCTCTCATGCCGCTCGAGGCGATCCTCCTCCTTTTCTTAGAGGCCGCCTTCGGCTCCCTGGAGCGGTCGCCGGCCACAAAATCCTCGAGGATTTTGTTCTGGGTGGCCAAGGCAGCCTCCAGTGCCGTCACCTTCCGCTCGAGGGAGGCTATTATGGCCTCCAGTCTCGCGGTTTCCGCGGAGGAGGGCTCTTCCGCGCGCTCCTGCAGCTTGGCGGCATCCTCCCTGAGAGCCTTCACAAACGTCCCTTTGAGGTTCCGGGACGCTTTTGAGACGTGACGGATGTTCTCCGCCACCTCAAGGAGGAGGTTCTTTGTGGGAACCTTTGCCGACTTTGGCGCCGCAATTTTCGGGCAGGGCGCCACGATCCTCACTTCCTGGAGCGCTGTCTCCTCCTCCACTGCGCGGGCGGCTTCGGCCACACGTTCCTCCCTCAGGGCCGACTGGTAAGCCTCCCTAATCCCGGCCACGGAGTCATCCTCCTCCGTATCCGAGGCTGAGGCCCCACACAATGTGTTGGCAGCGGCGCGCAATACTGGGTCCGTTGCGCTGCCACTGCCACTCGTGCGGACTCCCCGCGGCCTTTTGAGGCCGGCTTACGGGGTTGCCGCGCCATTCGCCTAGGTAGCCGCGAAGAGTCACTGCTCGGCTCGGACTCGCTCAGGATCCGGGCCGGCGCGCGCCTCCTAGCGGCCACCGCCTTCCCTGGCTTAGAGCCACTACCACCGCGCATCTCGGCAGTCGAGGTGGAGGCAGTGTTACGCCCAGTCGCCAACGTAATGTCGCGGTCGGAGAGCAACTCTACCTCGACAGTGCACTCCTTTTTTTTATTATTTTTTTTTGGGTTTCCATCTTATTCCCACGAGTATGGGGAAATAACGGTCCGCCCAGGCAGTGCCCCTGTACCTGGGTAAGCCTAGCGTAACCCGCGCAGAGTGTCGGCCGGTACTCTGGCGGGGTCGCACTCGGGACCGAACTACCCATCGGCCATGCATCCCTCGCGGTGCGCCGCCGCTTGGGATTCGGGGTGATTTTTTATAGAGGTTTTCTTCCTCGCGGTCCGGGCGGTTAAGCCAAGACCCTCGGTCCAGTGGGAGCGCGAGACATATCCACAGACCTCCACACCAGATTACGATCTGCGACGGCGACAATGGGAGAGGGAGTCCCCCACTGCCTGCTCGGGGCGGGATGAGCGCACACCGAGCCTGTCGACACCCCCCGGACAGAACCGGGAGCCGCCCGAGATGGGCCCACCTCGTCCGAATCGGACGACGGCCGCCGCAAGGGGCGACGACCGCCATCCAACTCCATTGTCAGGATATTGGCCGTCGCGCCGACCAGCTCGATCGACGCGCCGTTGCCCAGGGTGCACCACGAGGAGGTTTCCTGACCTAGCACCCCGAGCAATTTAGTTTGCCCTGTTAGTTTCAACCATTGACAACGTGTGCGCGACTTCTTTGCGATATGATATTCGCATAAAGACATTGTTTGGTAATATTAATCCGCCATTTTTTAACCGACTCCCAAAAGGCAGGAGATTATCAAAATATTCGCATAAAGAAATCCTTAGTTTGCTGAGGATTGATGCGCACGTTTTTAACCGACTTAAAAAAGAAGGAAGTAATCAATGCGACGTGTTTTTTTGTTTAGACAAAGCTGGTCATAGTATGGTTACAAATTACTAAAGTAATTATAGCACGCATGTAGCCGCTATAATTTACGCAATATAGCACTAAACGTAAATTGCATTGACGCATGACTTTATCAGTTTTAATTGAGCGTCATGAATTCTGGTTAATTTGTACGGTTTTCGTAAACTCTGAGGTGACAAATAATAGATTTTATAAAACAGAAACATGCTGTAACTTATTACTGTAAATTAAGAGGAAAATTTGCTGTAGTTTGATTTTTTGAGGCATTCAATGCTTAATAGTAAGGTTATTTGCAAGAAAATCTGCAGAAATCGGCTTCCACATGAAATTTGTTTCGTATAAAATTTACACTATAAACAATCATGCTAAGCTGTCTTCTGCGAATATTTGAGGTTGCAGAACTTGCGGCGAGTGGCATGTGTATAACAATTGAAATATTACCGCTAATCTAAACGCAAATGAAAGTTCTTGCGCAATATATTTTTGTAAGAACTTGCTAGTCTAAATGTGACGTAGGTGATTAAAAAAGAGCTATGAAACTCCAAGTTAAAACAAAAAGATCTAAATGATAGTGTTTCTACTGTTCATTGTAATATATAGATAAACACATACATTTTATTTTATCCCCGAAGGGGCAGGCAGAAGCGCAATTCGGGCACCCACTTTTCGCCGTGTGTATTCCGTCAAGTTATCGGGCATATATTCCAGACTCCACGCTGATATTGATTATAAAAACCCAACATCGCTTTGCCCGACCTGGCCATCGAACCCAAGACCTCAGCATTGCAGTCGTACAATATAACTACGCCACCAAGGCAATCTATAATAAACATACTATAAAAACCAAAATTACACAATCAAACAGTACGGAAGGAGTTAAATGTCCCTCAGTTAAGTAATACTCTATCATAAAATTAGTTCCAAACTGTAAAACATGCGCACGCGTCTACAATAGAATTAATGGATTACTTTTAAAACTACACTACTGACCTACTGGCGTTTTAGTAACTTGATGGTATTTTGTTTTTAAAATACACACATACACTCACGCCGTTTATTCCTGAAGGGGTAGCCAGAGGCGCAACAAGAGTACCCACTTTTTGCCCAGTGTATAACATCCTTGTGATGGAGTCCCCCACATACAAATTCCCAGTAATTTTTCCCAACTCGGTAATCAAACCCGAGATCAATGACAAAATGATCCAATGCCATCAGATATTGTTATCTATTGATTACATAGCGGCAACTTTAATTTGATAACATCTTAACTGAAATACTTCCGAGCAAAATTTAGTCGCATCTATTAAACAGTCCTAAGTTTCCCATAGAACAAAGTTATTACCCGTTTGAGTTGAAGAGGCACTCTTTGACATAGAGTACAGTCTACAGATGCATATCAGATAAACAATGCTGATAACATTGTGTGGGGTCGCGGTCGTGTGGGAGGTGCTCAGGGCAGTCGACGACACAAGTGCTTTTCTAACGCAGTTTGATGCATTTAATTTTAAAAGTGAAGTTTTTTTTGATTGCTTTGAAAGACTAGACGAGCTTGCCGTGCGCCTGATGGTAAGCGATACGACCGCCCATAAACAGCAGAAACACCGTCCAACACCTTGAATTATAAAGTATTGTTTGGCTTTCGAGTGCGCTCGCCATCTTGAGACATGAGATGTTTAGTTTTATCATGTCCAGCAGTTACACTGGCTACAATGTCCTTCAAACCGGACCACAACAGTGACTACACACTGCTGCTTGGCGGCAGAAATAGACATTGCGGTGCTACCCACCCAGGCAGAGTCTCACATATGAGAGACCAATAATTATTTTGTTGTATAATATTAATGTGAAAAAAAACACATGTACTACGCTGTGTTATCTATTAAGTACTTAAAAACGCTTTTAAAAGCCTTTTCTGGCTATTTTTATATCACAGTGAAATATGTGCTGGAATTTACGAATTATTAGTTTCTATAATATACAAAACAGCAATTAAAATGTGTTTATACTATCACAAATCAATTTACGTAGACGTCGTTTAATTATTTGTTAAGTGAAATAAAGTTAAACAATAATATTTGTACTAACAAAAGATATGTTTAATCAAGGTCAGAGTATTTAAATACTGATAATGTAATTTATAAATAAAAGGTTCATAAAGTGGATTAACTTTTCCACTGTTTATTCGTCAGTTTAGTTATGCAATGTAATTAAGTAACAAAAAGCGATTGGATTCGGCATTGGTAATGTATATTGTTAATAGCCCTCTAAAATGTTAGGTCGTATGAATGATCTAGAATATAGCTGGAATTTGCAAACTGCATAAACCAAAATGATAAACATGTAAAAATTCCTTGAATTTTGAAAAAAATAAAGAAACACACATTTTAATTAGATAAATGACTACTTACGACTACGAATCCAAGGCTTAAATATGTTTTGGAATCATTGATTTAAATTAATCTGCAATATCTTAAATAATCTGATTACATAAAATTCTTTGAAGATTCATATCGTCAGTGACCATCTTAGATTACATTTTAATTTTACTCTGCAAGATAACTTAAATCATTGAAAAACCTAAATATTTAAATATTGTCAGTTTAGTGCGCGATTGTACGTCGTGACTGTGTGTCAGGGCGGTGTCGCGACGCGTCAACAGTGTCAGAGTGTCAGGTATCGTGTCAGGGCACTCAGTGACCACCCACGGCGACACCAGCTTAAAATAATAGATAATTGACCCAAAAGGTGATATATGTCATTTCTGCGGGTTTCGAATTCCGTACCCTATGGAGCTTGAGTAAGCTTAGAATATAATAATAATATCAGCCCTACATTATACTTACCCACTGCTGGGCACGGGCCTCCTCTACTACTGAGAGAGATTAGGCCTTAGTCCACCACGCTGTGCGTATTGGTACACACTTTGAAATTCCTATAGGAAACCTCTCAGATGTGCAGGTTTCCTCATGATGTTTTCCTTCACCGTTAAAGCGAACGATAAATTCACAAAGAATACACACATGACTTTAGAAAAGTCAGAGGTGTGTGCCCTTGGGATTTGAACCTCCGGACATTCGTCTTGGCAGTCCGTTCCACACCCAACTAGGCTATCGCCGCTTAGAATATACTCGATCCTTAAAGGGACCTTTTAAAAGCCGAAATAGATCTAGTAAATTTTTCTCAAAAGTGGTATTAGAACGTATCATTTAATATTTTCTATACGTGCACGGGTAAGTGACCCCACTGGAGCTGATGGTAAGTGGAGTGGGGTCCAATAGAATGTCGACCGACGAGGGATGATTACCCCTCGGCAGTCGACACAATTATGCCGGCCTGTTGGAACCGGATATACACAGGCTGATCCTGGAACGCGACACTTACGTGGACAACTATGGTGGGTGGTAACTTCTTATGTATAAAAAAAAAAACTAAATTTTACCAAAAAGTATTTGCGTCGCCAACAGAAAGTATTGTGTAGGTAAGGTACGGAGCCCACAATGCGCGAACCTGGCCGGTTTTTGACTTCACTTTTCGGTGGAAGACGAAACTCTTTAATGATATATTCACACTATTAATCAATATTGGCCACACACAGCGGAGATGTTTCCGAAATTACTGTGTAATTTATAAACGTTTTGTTGTAGGCTGTATTTGCGTGAATTTTTCATAAGTTATCGAATTAAAAGAAAGAAGAAGGAAAGAAGTTTATTGTTGGAACAAAAATTAAAAACATAAAATCCTAGATAACGTACGCAATTATTGCACCAACATCTATTGGACGCAATAAACTATAAATTACCGAACGGATTTCGTATACAGATAGGAGTCCCTAGGAATGATATAGGCGACTTTGTATCCTAGAGAAATTCTTTTACTTGAGAAAAGCCGCAAGCAAAAGGTAGTTATAATTAAAGTAAAATTGAGAAAATATTTTGACGTTTCTTAGTAAATAAATCGCAAACCGAAAAAAAGATTTACATATATGTTTTTTTATCGTAAAAAAATATAATAGGACTTTTTCCGAGAAGGGTCTTTTATACAGGTATAACTACGGGCATTAACTAATACCTGAGTTACTTTACTTTCTCGTGAGACTCGTCCGCCCTCACCATTCATTTAGTGATCTGGTATGTCCGTTTCTCATAACACAGTCCCACAATGCTATAAACAAAGGATGGATTACGAACGCTTTCACATGAAAATGTAACACGAAACGCTATTACAAAGGCCGTCGCACATTACTTCGCTTAGTATAGCTCTAAACATGTTATTTATGTAGCTTGTAGCTTCTAAAGGCTGTATAGATGCAACTTAGTTTCGCTCTAAACTGCGATATCAGCCTAGACGTTTTTTTCTTTTTTTTTATTGCTTTGAATGACGAGACGTGCTTGCCGTTCGCCTGGTGGTAATACAACCGCCCATAAACAGTAGGAACCCCATCCAACACCTTGAATTACAGAGTATTGTTAGGTATTCCACTGCGGTCGCCATCCTGACACGTGAGATGTTAAGTCTCATTATGTCCAGTAGTTAAACTGGCTACAATGTCCTTTAAACCAGAACATAGCAGTAACTACACACTGCAGCTTGGCGGTAGAAATAGACATTACGTAAAGGTAGCATAATTTCTATTAAACTTTTTGAAGCGCGATTCGTTACGACACATGTCAATGTGCGCTGACCTTTACAGTGTAGTGTTCACACAATACACTATAATGAGGCATTATTTTGTGAAATATTACGTAGCAAAAGATATTTTAGATGACAAATAATCTTTGGAAAGTCTGTCCTTATTGTTAACGATTTCTCACTCTTTCTCTCGCTCTCATGTGAAATCTAAATATATAAACATAATCTGTCAATAAATTATTTATTTATTAAAAAAAAATCTGCACTTAATGCGCAAACGTTAAACTATTGCTCTTCCTAAAAATAAAATACTAATAGCAAGTTACACAGACGCCAGAATACCATACTAAGCTAAATTTAACGAGGAAAGCCGCACATAAATCTAATAAATACTATAAATACTCATTAATCTTCATAATAATTAATTTAATGGGTATTGAATTAAGTGTAGAATTTTAATCATTGAATAAAGCTAATGTGTCACGTGTTGGTAGGGTTGTCACTGATAATAGAGTCCCAGAATACCAACACATATTGTCGTACTCATTATACTTAATATTTCAACTTTTAGGGAAGGATTGGCAGGGGAGTAATAATTTTGAGACCTTGGCATTCGAAGCGTATGTAGAAATGAAACTTTACATTTACGTATAGTTGGATACAGTATTCATAATATGTTTTTATTTATACTAGTCGGTATTTTAATAATACTAAAAAACCCAAAATCCCCTGTATTGATTTGGATGAAATTCGGCACGCAATTATATATACTCCTAGAGCTAGTTTTTGTCCGGGAGAATTGCACATAGACCTTTATTCCGGGTAATGTTGCACAAAGTAACAGTAGCGAGCAAAACCTATTCAAAAACCTGCCATATCGATTTTCAAAAATTCCCCTGTTAGTTTTAAATTACAACGCAAACACCTCCCCTGGGCATTACGTACATTCAGCAGTCGTTGAACCCAATTGTGAAATGCAGTAATCAGGTCATTTTCGTTTGAAACCTAACATCCGCCAACGAATTATTCAAATGCGTTGTTTATTCACTTTGGATTTATAAACTGTTTTGTTGTACTCAAACAGCACTTTATTGATCTTTCATGCTTTAAAATAAGATGGCTCTTGATTTACTTTGATCTCAATAGTTCTGGATTTATAAATCATATATAATTATAATATCAGCCCCGTATTTACTGTCCCACGGCTGGGCACGGGTTTCCTCTACTACTGAGAGGGACTAGGCCTCGTCCACGACATTGGCCTATTGCGGAATGCGGATTGATAGACTTCACACATTCAAAATTCTTATAGAGAACTTTACAGGAGTGCAGGTTTCATCACCTGCATACCTGAGAAGGATGTTTTCCTTCACCGCTAAAGCAAGCGATAATTCACAAAAAATACACACATAACTTTAAAAAAGTCAGAGCTGTGTGCCGCTACGGTTTGTACCTTGTCTTTTGTATAAACTTTATCCCTAATTTAAAATGTCCATAGTTATATTAGTAATTTTAATAGTTGTTTAGAAATAATAATTATTCTTATTCTTTGTTTTGACGTATCGTAAGTGCAACTTTGTTCGCCTACGTGATAAATAAAGTATTTTTTTTTTTATTTATTTTATTTGAAACTGCGGACATTCGTCTCGGCAATCCGTTCCTCACCCAACTAGGCTATAGCCGCTTATATATAAATCATACGAGAACAATAAAAATTATGTAAGGCGTAGCGCAGACTCTATCAACTTTAATGTTATTTTTTTTTTTTAATATGGCCCGTTAAAGTCACTGCACTGTACCTGATGGTAACCGCGATCCAGATAATGTATCGACTGTCAACAGATCGCTATCTCACATAATCACGGCCTACAAGACGCTTCTTAACGCAACGGTAAAGGACCTAGGATTATAGGAAAATACCAAAAAATACCAATGCAAATGTAAATACCAAAGTACATGTAAATTATTTAATTAATTATTCTTCGTTATTTACGTTGCTCGTGTATCATTAAATACAATTAGTAAGCTTATGTCGCTAACATTAAACAACATTACAATACATAATGAAATTAAACAACGTAATTGCATTCTTATGAGATCATGCTGCGTTCTAGACAAATATTGGTCTTTTGTTGTTTTCGAAGCATTGATTCAATACGGCTTTGAAAATAGCGTGTAATAGTTTAGAAACTATATAGAAAGTTTATCGACGAAGCATCTTAACAATTAAGATTATTGTGAAATGATATATGTAATAATACAACATGTAATACTCTAAAATTGTACGATTTGAGCTAAGTTTGGACTTAGACTAGCAAGTGCTCGCAGCAATATATTGCGCAAGAAATTCCAGATTCTGTACAAATGAGAATCACCGAAAATCGAACGAGTTTTAAAATTGCAGAATTCGAGTTGCTGTGATGTTATTACATTAAAATTCTCTAGGGAAAGATAACTTCTGGAAGTTTTCTTGCTAATCTAATCCCCGCTTTATAATTTCAAAAGCTGCGAAGATTGCAGTTGCCTTATTTTTACATTTCGACGTCGCGTAATCTTTTTGTCTGCTAGGTATTTTAGTGTAAATGAACATAAATTGATGAAAAGGGGAATAATGTCCAATACTTCAGAGGTGCATTCTAGAATTTATTAATATTTTCTAATAACAAAATTTTAAGCCAATAAATTTATTTTTTATTTGATTTGCATTATTTACGTTGTAAAAAATCAAGGTTATTTAAAAAAAACTACGTATCTCATATTAAAAGCTTTACTGATTTTATATTTCGTCTGTGTTCTAGATTATTAATTCTCATAATGAAAATGCTAGCTCATCTTTGAGCGTAGGCAATTTCCCGTTTGCTAATATTGTACGGTGCCTAGCTTTCGACACAAACCTAAACAGGTAGTTCGAGCAATACACTATTATTCTAAATTAATAGCTTGTTCTGTTATAATGACGATGTTCATTAAACCTTTTACATCTAGGAAACTTTGTCGGTGCGAGCTAGGTTTATTTGAAGAATAATATTTGATTTATGATTAGAATTAACGATAAAATTAGGTACGATGAGAATTAACTTATTTAACTATTAAATACTATATCAATGTACGTTAAAGTATAGACAACATTAAACTTAAAAGGTAATTAGTTGTGTGAGATCATGACCCCCACGACCGTCACCTAGATTCATCCCTGGCCAGTTATTGCAGTTGATAGATGATTTATTATGCATTACCTAACATTGTCGGAAATGATGCCTTAATATAGTTTTTAGATTTCAACATCGCCACCATTAATCTAATGGTAAATAAGGCGGTCTAAAATTACCTAATGATATTAGAGACCCATTGCTTTATTAACCGACTTTAATAATAATAATATTACCTTATTAGCTTCCATTTGCTGTGCTGCGGCGGTGTGTTCATCTCCGGCGACTATCTGACTTGCTGACTTTGTACGCTGGCAGCACATTGTTCTCGTATATTGGTTAATGTATTTATCTAGCTTAACTAGCACTTTTAATTAGGCACCGACTCCAAAATTGGTATCCAATATGTACCTGTTATGTGAAATTATTTTTGGGTTTTGAGTGGTTTCTGAAGGCGGTTTAATTTTTTTCGGAATTTGTCTCAACTACTGTTTTACAATATAAATAGTTATTATCTTATTATAATTTAATTATTCACCTATGCAGTAGTTTGAGCTGTATGTACCTTTTTAGACTAGTAAATCCTTTTACCTATCAAATGTGTTTAATATAACAAAGAATCATAGTTGCAATGGAAGCATAAAAGAAAATATGAATTAGTTTGGGCTTCACAAAATCTCACAGACTTACTAAAAGGAATGGTATGTGTCGTCGCATTGATTGATATGGAATAAAGTACTTTAATTTAGTACAAAATCAGTTATTTTAGACCCGTAAACCCCACAAACGACGAGTGTCTATGCGCGGTGACCCCAGAGCGTTAATTGCACACAGAACCAACACAAACTAACTTGTGCATATCACTTAATGCGAATACCACCTAAGTCCATTAACATAAGGTTCAAAGGGACGTGTTTGGCGGTAATGGTAAGTTGGTAATGCCATAAAGTCGGGCTACACGCTAATTTAATAAAACCGTAAGCCAGAATGCCATACACGAAACAGATCATAGTGCAAGATTTATGTACTTTCTACATTCGGAGTATATTTGAATTTAGTTTCTATTTATGACGCGAACATCTTTGAAGTTGTAATGAATACAATATTAATTGTTATTTTAAGGTAGAAATGCACAATTTTGACTATAATAAATAATGGCTTCCTATTCTAAAACACTTGAATTGACTATCGTTATATATTTAATTTTTAACCGACTCTAAAATAAGAGTTTCTTAATTGGGTGTTTTTTATGTTTATTACATCGAAACTATGAACAACTAAATATTGTTTCATTTGATATACTTCCAGATTTGTCTCGTATTTAAAAAAGTTCAGTAGTTTAGTTAAAAACTGATATATGTATATTTTCCAAGTATACAATTTTGAATTTTGCTTTCCTATGACCTATTCAGTATTTTTGGCAGTCAACGACTCCAAAATTGATTATCAATGTAGGTATCAATTACTTATAGGTAATATTAAATTATTATTTAGTTTTTAGGAGTTTTTGAAGGCAATTAAATTTTTGCACGCATATTCCATTATAAATGACTTTTTATATATCACACGTGACAGTAAAAATAATCTAGATAAAATACAACCAGTTATCTAGTTCATGAATTAATAAAACAGAATACTCGACACCTCACTCGAAACGGAAACTAAATTTCTTTGCCCTCGATGCCTGATTTGGTGTATGCAAATGTTTCACCGATTCGGACAACGATAATACCATAGAGCACCTTAAATGTATATTATTGAGATATATATTGGCTTTTGGTAATAAATCTCCTATAATAGGGAACCGGCCTATGTTTGATTTTGTTAATTATTTTATATGTAATGGTTAATAATACGAAAAAGAAGCACTTCTGGGAAAATTGCATAAAAATTGGTTAAAAAATGAGCTAGTAATTCATATTTCAAATATTGTAACGTGCAGAAGTGGGCGCGTTGTGGGGATATCGCTTCATCTCTTTCTTTCGCACGCGTCACAATTCCCGATGACGTCAAATGTGGGTATTTTGTCTCTTTTCTGTTTTTTGTTAATTACCCCTTTCACCTACATTCAAAGACTTATAACTTGCTGATTTTTTTACCGAATTTTAATAATTCCTTTTGTGTTATAATTTATATAACGTAAATATTTGATAATAGTAAAGAACAAAAATGAGTCCGGTACCCTATTGAAGAGGCACATCACATTGCTAACTAAAAATGCTACGACATTGTATTTATTATATGCCGTGTATCCTTCGTTGGAGGTCCTTAAATAAATAAACAGTGCCAAAAGATCTTGCAGGAGAGAGAGTACCACCTCAGTTGAGCTGGATTTATATTATAGATCAGTTCGGCCAGGCTGAACCATTCATACTGCAGGCGTCGATTGTGACGGCTCATTGTTGACAAATAATATAATGATCGACTTGACATACTACTTAGGTTGCGCGCGGTTTCGGTACGAATAGTTTTTCGGGAAAAAGCCACACTATATATTTTCTCGGGATAAAAAGTAGCCTATGTAGTATTCCATATTATAATCTATGTCAGTGCCAAATTTCATCCGAATCCGATCAGTCGTTTTAGCGTGACCGAGTAACAAACATCTATGCAAACTTTCGAATTTATAATAGTTATAAAATATTGTCAAACTGTTTACAGGGGGTCCATACTACATGCTCTCATTATTTTGGTTTCATAAAGTAACTATAAATCATGAATATTCTTGATAGTAGTGGTATCATATAGCCCAACAATAATACCTCATAATCGCTAGAATTATGCCAGGACATTACAATCAAAACCTATACAAATATTTGTTAAGTGGAATTGAACTCTGTCCTTTCAGTCATAAAACTCATGATTGAAAAACATTTGCATTCTCGTCATTGGGTATCATTCGTACCTTTTCGTCGAGGCTTGTTGAGGTCTAAACACCGCTGCATTGGATAACTATCAATTTCCTCGCGTAAACACACGGGAAGGAATGTGATCTGTAAACGCTAAGATGGTTAATTTCCGTAAGACCTGCGATCCAGAATGTTAAATATATATATATATATATATATATATATATATATATATATATATATTTTTTATATATATACTAGCTTTTGCATGCGGCTTCGCCCGCGTGAAGGAGTTTTAGTCCGAGATAAAATCCTGCTATATATTTTCCTGGGATAGAAAGAACCTTCCCAGGATCTTAAATTATCTCCATGCCAAATTTCATAAAAATCAGTTGAGTAGATTTTGAGAAAATCGATAACGGACAGACAGAAAAAGGGACTTTGTTTTATAATATAATACAAAATTTTAATTTAATTTTCTAGTTTTAACTACTATATATATATCTTATAATAACAAACACCAATAGATCTGTCTTCTATTTGAACACATTCATTGGGCGCCGACCGCAATGTTTATTTTATGGAATGACGTACGCATTTCAGTTCGCCACGCGTATCATGGGCCTTTTTAATAAATCTGTCAATCGACCCTTGACGATACAATATGACTTTTTATAATTGAAAAGGGGAGTCTGTTGCTTTGAATGAGTGACGTGTGAAGCGAAATGAACAATTGGAAGCTTGAATCACAGTAGCTTTAAATTGGCTATTGTGGTGTTTAGGTAGATATATTTTAATCCTTTGTTAATTTAAAATTGGAATGCTTTGACTCATATAAAATAATAATAAATAAATAAAATTTCTACATTGAATTATACAAAAATAAAATTTAAAAATAATAGCTGCTGCAGCTAAGGCTATTACGGCTATAAACCATTAATATTTAATGAACTGCTGTTTAATTGTGAAATTTAAAATAGATTTATACTCTGAACGTATTACAGTAGGCTTTAAATTTGGCTAACAGATAAAGAATGCGTACCTTTAGGCATAGTCTACTCCATTTGTATGTTATACTCCCATTCTCTCGCCTTTGCTTCTCAAGTTTATATTACGGAAAATATTACTTAAATATAATACCCAAATATTTTCTTTACGATGTTCATGCAAATGCCCCAATGTATCACTTTAAGTTCAGCCATATTTTCTCAAATTTATAGGGCCTTTTATATCTTGTGAAGTTATACTTTCATCATGATAGAATAAAGAACATACCATCTCCACCCTTTTACTGTGGCTGAGATTTTCAGCTAAAATAAAGGTAAAGCGGCCATCTCTATAATTTAAGATAAGAAGCTCGTAAAAGATGCTTACCTAAGTGTAGGCAGGTAACTGGATGTTATAACGTTCCTTTACTTGAAAACATCGGCCTCCGCGAGTCTTAGCAGTACTCTGGAACAAAATTTTACATTTTTATTAACATAAACAAACACAAATCATGCATTTATCCCTGAAGGGGTATGCAGAGGCGCAATCAGGGCAGTTACTTTTTGTCACATGTGTTCCGTCCCATGATGTGATAGGGGGCGAGCCTATCACCATATGGAGCACAAATTCCAGACACCGGTCTGATACTGAGCATAAAAACCCAAATATCACTTTGCCCCATCCGGGATTCGAACCCAGAACTTCAGAGCACTGCCGTACCGCGCATGCAGTACAACTACGCCACCAAGGCGGCCATTTTTATTAACAAATATTTATATTATAACTAGCTTTTGCTCGCGGCTTCGCCCGCGTGAAGGTGTTTTCCAGGATAAAATTCCACTGTTTGATAAAAGTCTTGCTACATATTTTCCCGGTACTTATAGGTTCAAACTAATTTTATCCCCAATCTATAATTTCAGTTCAATCAGTCGAAAATCTAAGAACATTTATACAAACTTTCATCCCCTATTTTATCCCCTTAAGGGTAAAATTTATCAAAATCCTTTCTTAGGGATGCCTACGTCATAGTAGCTTTATGCATGTAAAGTCTTAGCCCGATCCGTCCAATGGTTTGGGCTGTTCCTTGATATATCACTGTCAGTCACCTTTGAGTTATATATTATATTAACAACTGAAGTTAGCTAAAATTGAGTTTCTCACTATTTATGTACTATGTATTTTGAGACTATGGAATTTTGTCGCGTTCGCGATTCACTTTCACTTTTGTTGAGTTTCAGAACGCGATATTAGATCCTCCAACGCGCACGCGAATTTGAACTTTATGCAGCGGTAATAAATTACAAATTGACTCTCCATTTTATTTAGAAAACGTTTGTATGGGAAATAGAAAAATGCTGTTTTGAGGATTTTCCCGGCAATTATTCGAATTTTTCTCACCTTTTAAATCTTCCCACGAATAATTCAAGACCAAGATAAGATAAATCCGTTCAGCCGTTCTCGAGTTTTAGCGAGACTAACGAACAGCAATTCATTTTTATATATATAGATTTTTTATATATATATTTTTTTTTTTTTTTTGGTTCACAAAACTGGGTACAATATTAATTTTAAAACATATAAAGTAGTACATGCGATTATAGGGTACGTAGCAATAACATTGTGCCCTTCTAGATGTGAACACTACATGCGAAATGGGCTTGCGTTTACTTAAACAAGTAGTACTAATATTGTTTAAGATAGTCCCGAGCGGAGTGATTATTGTTTTCAAAGACACAATGGGAACAGTAAATAATCTAATAGTTCAACTTAAATCAGGAAAATAAAAAGTGAATGAGTATTATGATAATTGTACTCCTCTCTTTGAAATTAAAATTGGGTAACTTAGGTATATTAGTATACAATATCATTTTATTTGACAATAATGACACCTACATTATAAAAATAAAGTTTTAAAAGCACCTGTTAAATGTAAAGTTGACATAAAACTTTTTATAACCTTTTAATAAAAACTATTCTACGATGCAACTTCGACCTCACGCATAAGCGGAAAAGCAATCAATTCTCACACTTAAAATGTTTTTACATTTTGTAACACTTATTGCCGTGGTTCGAGCGATATTTTGACTTCGTTAATTACTTGAATAAATGTCTTATAACTAACGCTACGTTTTAAAATCCTTTTAATATGACATACCTACGCATAAGGGAATTGAAACTATTTTAATTGTAGCGTAAATGTGATCACGCGCCGTTCTTGACTAATTTTAAGTGGCACAGAATTTTATGAACAATAAAAGACGAAAGTAAATTTAAAATGCGATAGATTGTGAATCACGCCTACGTAATTTTATGCATTTTTTAAATTTTAATAGGCGTTTACGATGTTATATGTTGACCATAACATTGTAATCCAATGCTTCGAGTTGATAAGTTATCGGTTTGTAATAAAAATGTGAAGAGTTTGTTGAGAAGATTGGGAGAGAATTCTAAGTTATTTAAAAAAATAACTTACACATATCATACCTTTATCCCCGAGAGGGTAGACAGAAGTGCAAACTATGCAACTTTTCGCCATATGCGTTCCGTCCCATGACATGGGATGCGAGACTGTCGCATTTGTGGGCAAAAACTCCAGACTTCAGGCTAATTTTGACTACAAAAGGTCGATATCACTGGTCGACACAGCATTCAAACCCACACGCAATTCAACTACGCCAGCGAGCCGGCAAGCAATTTTATAAAAAAAAACCATTTTGCAGGAGGTTCAATGAACATTATGAAGAGGCAACATATTTAGTTGTACTTTTTTTATATAAACGTTAGTCTGAGCCAAAAATTAAGTGGTATAGCAAGTTTGCTATAATGCTTACGTGCTGACTTTCTAAAATCTTGTTATAAAGAAATCTACAAGGATTAGCTCAAATCAAGAAAATTTTAGTATCCCAACAAAACAGTTCTACTGGCGGATATATAAATTCGAATTAACTTTCCATTATCTGTTAGCTTTGCAACTTTGTAATCTTTAGTACCTTACGCTGCTTAATATTAAAACCTTTTTAGGCCAAGAAGATAATCCTCTGACAGCCACTTAGAAAACATTTTACTTCACAGTAGTTAAGATATGACTCGTCAGAATTATTTAGCTAATTCATGTACACGGTATAAAATTTAAGACTTTTTCTACAAACCACTATTTTTCTCTTATTAGACAAATTAAATGATTTAAAGAAAATACGAAATTGGTGAAATATTAGCTTCCATTATTTGTAACGCCAATACACACATGATTACACATATAACACGATTTTATAAATATATTATTATAGAATATTTTTAGTTATATGCGCTAATTATTGCTTCGATTTTGAAAAACATTTAAAGCTTGTTTGCTACTGGCTACAAGCTATACGTCGAATTTAAATCGGAAGCCGTAAACAGAAGGCTATTAAGTATCACTAATATTCAAACAACAACATTAATAGTGATATGAATAGAGAAACAAAAATGCAACATTCCGCAACGCAATTTAACGCCGTATGTTTCATTTAATCGTGCACACCCAACTGCATCGCAGTTACAATACTCTGGCCTAGTTTTCATATAATTTAATGCGGAAATTTTTCCTTCTTTGAACCTTTAAAAAAAAATTCTGTAACGTGCGTGTTCTGTTCCCAAAGTAGTCGTTCAATGGAATATGCCTTTTAAGATTCACCATATTAGGTTAGATTTAGCGAATGCGTTTTTGCCGATTTTATACAATTTTGGTGTGATTAATTAGTGTCGAATGTGTCTTGCTTGTACAAAAATTAAGTTTCAAGCTATGATATAAACATTTATGTGATTCAATTATAGTAATAAATCATTTTTGACTTATAAAATTCGTCTCGTAAAATTAAATACGAAAAAATCTCCCACGGCGTTTTTGTTCGTACAAAAACGTTGATTGACAGAAAAACTGCAATTAGACGCGGTTGTCGGCTAACTGTGAATGTAAGTATGTCGTTAATTGAATTTGTAACCTCAAAATTAACCCTTTCGATGGAAACTGGTATAAAATCGAAGCCGTGAGTCACGCCCTAACATTTTACTCAAAAAAAGTTAGGAAGCTGTTTTTTTCATTGGAATTACATGAATCCGTATCAGTGAAACCAATCCATTGTGATGATAAAACTGGTAATTGGCTAAATGATTTTGCTCGTGAAACATCTATATTACTTTTATAAAGAAGAATAATAACTATTCGAGTTTCAAGATGCGAGCGCAGATCTGCGACTTATTTTCTTATGAAAAAATCTATTTTACGGATTTTATCACGGTTTTTTATATTAAAATTTTTCCCGACGTTTTGTACAATTGTATAATGTAGCTAGATATTATAACGGACTTTTTGGACAACCAATATCCCAGTCCTTCGTGACTATGAAGACTGGAGTCTTCAAAACGTCGCGAGGTAATTATAATGTAAAAACAGCGATGAAATCCTTAAAATAATTTTATTTTAATGTCTAACATTCGCATAAACATATTTATTTTAGTGATATTGCTACTGTAGATAGTTGTATCGCTTATCATGCGAGCAAAGGGCTCGTCTCGTATTTCAATAGCTCATTTATTCATACAACACGACAACCTCAATTTTAAATATACATAAATACTTATAGTATCTCCGTATATCATACGTGTTAATGCAAATGGAAACAAATCAAGCAATTCGTATGCAAGCTTACTGTTTTTAATGCGTGTAATCAAGAATCTATTAAATTATGAAAATTGCTCCTAAAACTTGTTAATTATACGGTTTAAATTGTTTGTATCGTATAGACATAGCATCACGCTTTTAAGGGGTGGGTAGAGATGATTCATATTTTGCAAGTAGGCATGTAATACACAATGCACCTATTGTCATATATTGGAATAATTTTAGACTCCGGACATATATTGAGCAGAAAAACATTATCACACTTCTAGGTGAAATTTTTTGAAAGGGAATACGACACAACATATATATACTAATATGCATACATGTAGCAAATCGTTCTTATGATAATTAGATTCTACATAAGGGGATGTCGGCAGCAATGGTGTTGTATGCACGCTTCGCCACTGTCACATATTACACAGCCGGGATTGTATCTTATAACACACAATACATTGGCCAATAATAATATAATATCAGCCCTGTATTATATGTATACTGTCACACTGTAGGGCACGGGCCTTCTCTACCACTGAGAGGGATTAGGCCTTAGTTCACCATGCTGGCCTAGTGCGGATTGGTAGACTTGACACGCCCTCGAATATTCCTACATTGGCCAATACGTCAAAACAATTGGTCAAATGTTGGACTATAATATTATGTTTAGTTTAACCATAATTGATATACATTCTATAGACACGAACGTCCATATAAACTATTCGTTCAAAATCTGGAGTAAGATTTAAAGTTCGCTGCAATGCTAAAACGTCGTCTCACCAAACTTTTAAACATGCAGTGCTAAAGCGCTTTAACCCGGCGTCATTGTGGCTAATAAACAGAACTTGGCCGTTGTGGCCGGGTAAATTTTACCCATGTACATTATTGTACACTGAATCAAGCATATGTCAATATTAGTCTTCTATAATAGGGAAATAGGTAGTTAAATACATTATTAATAAAAATCAAACATTTATTTATCATAAAATGAGCATCTTACTCATCAAATTAAATCTTTTTATTCTGGGATAATTTTTTTAGAACATAACTTAAAACGTTTATTCGAAAACATAACATAATAGACATTTAGAGACAAAACATAAAATTTTCTTTAGAACATAAACATGAAATTATGAACTATATAAAACAAAGCTTATTTACTAATAATATATCGACTTATTCGCTATCGAGATCTACGCAACTTTGGCATAATGGGATAATGTGTTGTATACAAATAGGCTTATTACACTTATTGCAGGTAAGACCATTTGGTGGAATTGTCTTTACCAATATAAAATTGCTGGTTACTTGTTGAAACAATTACTTCTTGCTCATCATCGCTGCATTCCTGTTCCGTATTACTGCCTTGACTTCGCTCTGAAATATGGTCGATTTCACCCTGGTCGTCTGAACTGCACTGTTCATTTTCACTGGCGTCAGCTTGTTCAAATAAGGCTAAGAGTCGACGTTGTTCGCTTTCGTAAGACATGGTTCATAAAATTGTGAAAAACGATATGCAATTTATCAATAAACAATAAAAAACAACAAACACGCTGTCTTTATAAATGTTACGTGGCCATTGTGGCCGGGTATAACTTACCCGCGCGCTCTTTACACACGTTTAAACTATGAGGTAGCCGGAGCAACACTAAATAGAGAAGAATACGCAAATAGAGGTCAACGACCGCAGCTACTGTAAAGGACAAAAGACACGCGCATTTTGTTTTAAAATTATGACAGTTTTAAAATGCGTCGGGTATTAGATACCCGGCAACAATGACGCCGGGTTAAATAGATTATAAGTAAAATGGCAATACCGGATTGCTGTACACTTCAGTTGAACACAGTGAGTGTTCTGAACGCCAGACCTAGTACGTAGTACATATATATATATCGATGCTAACCATAGATTCTGTGTAGTACTAGTCACTGAATGACAATAAATACGTGAGTATACAAATTCTTTTGAAATTTAACATCATAGAAACGTTACCTCTGAGTAAGGTCACAAAGTTCAACAATCGCTTATCTCAAAACGAACAATAAAACGCTATATATTATCGGGAATTATTTAAATCTACACCTAACCTCTTTGGAAACCACACGTGGGCATATTCGGTACATCGATCATAATTACAATTCACAGGTTGTACCGTTAATGGTGACTCCTACACGCACTTTTTCTATAAAAACCTCAATAAAAACTAAATTATGCTTATATTGTAGCAATGAGAGGGTAAGGATGCGGTGCTGCTGAAGGCGGAAACGTTTTAACGCATTTTTCTCCAAAAAAGACGCGTTAAAATAAACTAAAGAGTAAAAATATTGCGTAGAATTCAAATATGCACATTAATGGGTAGCTTATCTCTTTTATTTAATGGTAGACTTGTCTCTTTTATTTTAATGCCCGGAATACTCATTTTAAATACCATTGTTGCTAAATCCTTGCCGTGTGAAATCAGGTATGTATGAAAATTAAATTCAAAATTATTACATTGATTTCATACGCTTTAGTAATAGAATGTATTACAATAAATACTTGCGTTTGCTTACGGCTCTACGCATATAACAATTGTTCCGGGATAAAAGACCCGGTATAAAAAGTAACATATGTCCTTTCTAGTATCTCAAACTATATCCAAACCAAATTTCATTAAAATCCGATTAGTAGTTTTTGAGTTCATTGCGTTCAAATAGACAAACAGACACGGCGGGGGAATATGTTTTATAAAATCTAAGGATAAATGATTACCTAAATCATCTATTTTTGTTTTTAAGACGAACGATATAAAAATTCTATTAAAACAACACCATTTAATACGCACTATACTACTCAGAAAGAAAACAATTCCTATTACTCCTTTATTGTCCAATAAACAAAAGTAATTATACTCACATTAGATTTGTTATGTTATCACATACAAACATTGTGTTATCAAGCTTTTTACTATGTTTACTCACAAATAAATTACTTTGTTAGAAGACATTATAAATATCGACACTTTTTCCTCAATTAGATAAGTAAATCAATTTGAATTGTTGTTGTGTTAGTTTTTATGAACGGAAACACTTGATGTTTTTTTGCTTTGAATTACGAGACGAGCTTGCCTTTCGCCTGATGGTAAGCGATACGACCGCCCATAAACAGTAGAAACACCACCCAACACCTTGACATATAAAGTATTGTTTGGTACTCCACTGCTCTCGCCATCCTAAAGACATGAGATGTTAAGTCTCATTATGTCCAGTGACACTGGATTATTTGGCATACTCTTCCGGGACTTACAACGTATTTTATAGTCACCTGTGTGCTTTATCTAAGCGCATTGTATTTAACCATTAACCTAGTTTCGTGTTATATAATTAGCACTACCACCAGGGCAAGCTAAAGTCGACTAATTGAATAAGGCATTGAAGGGCATTAAGGTTTGCGGACTAGTGTTACGATGACCAAATCGATGGCTCCTAAGTAAACTAAGGTATCTGAACAAAAAAAGGTACTTATTTTGAAATTTTTTAGCATTTCGTTAACTAGGTACTGTTTACTACCAAGCCTTACAAAAGTTAATAAGTGATGATTCGAAACGCTAAAAAAGTGAAACTGGCAATTTTTTCAGATACCATAGTTTACTTAGGAGTCATCGTTTTTTTTATTAATTTAAATGTTATATATAGTAGATGTATACTGGTGGACTTAATGCCTGACGCAATTTATTTTGTTATTAGTATGGAAAAATCTCATTCTAGATAAGAATTTGGAAGATATGTCTGCCAATACACTCTCAGACAATGTCCACTACATTGTCTGAGAGTGTATTGGCACTAAAGCGTAAACCATCTCAGTAGAAAAGACCCGTGCCCAGCAGTGGGGCAGTACCTACTACAGTGCTGACATTAATGAAGTTCAAAGGTCTCTCTCAACTTATCATTAGAGAGATTGGATAAAACTTTAATGATGCAATACGTGTTTATAGATTGCCATAATAAAACTCCTTCCGTCCATAAGTAATAATTATTTAATTATCATATTGGGTAAATTAATAAGCAGGCGCCTAGAGATTTTCGAAATCTTACTACTGATTCCAAGTTATGATCTACTCAGTTTATTAAATCAACTTTAAACACTACTCAATGTGTAATTATACGGTACAGGGCAACTTATTACTGAATTGATAAGTTTCCGTAGCGCCGCGCCCGACCACAACTATTAATTAACGAATAACTATCATTTTACCACTCAACAGCTAAACAGTATTAGTAATTTCAAAATTTGCAGTTTCTACATGCGGCTTCGTCTGAAAGATTTTATCCGCAATAAAAGACGTGCCTTTTTAAAATTAAAAGTGCCTTATGTCATTGTTGAAGCATCGTTGCTTAAAAGAAAGAAACGAATAACTAAAAAAAACATCTAGATTTGTCATTATGAGATTAAAAGATATTTTAACAAAAATATTTAAAATAGTGATAAAAGTAAACATAATGTTGTTTATAACATTGAATAATATTGCGAAATCTCACATTTCCGACATCACTTGGGTGGCAGGAACAGGTTTATTGGACATAAATCGATTAATACAAGCATTGACTGTCTTTATCTGCATCATTCATTATAGGCATTCTATCTTAAAGGTTTTGTCTTGTCCTATTTTCACGTGCGGTTACTGACGCAAGACGTGGCGCAAGATTGACGTTTGGAAAAGATCGTTTTAGGTTATGCAGGTCGTGTGATCAATAGGATAATGACTGAATGTATTTTCCTATCTACGTATTAGGCTTAATGTACAATGGCTGATGTATAACCGGCTGATTTTGGTCTGCAAGTTTGTGTCCCGATGTTTGTTGGATCTGCAGATATAACCGGCTAACTTTGGTCTGCAAGTTTGTGTCTAAAAATCTTTTTAAGAATGTTAATCCTTTTTAGGCTGTTGAAAACTAATTAGCTCCTATATGAACCTCTGTGGTTTGAGAGATGCTATTATTGTTACTATTGTATTTTTGTGTAAATAATAAAATAATGTATAAAGGATCGTATCTTACTGTAAAGTTAGAACTCTGTGTGTTTGTCAGGCTGATTATCAGTGTTCTTATAATTAAATAAGCCATGTCATTTAACACTTGATAATAGTCACGACTCTACAATCCATACAATATGGCTTCCATCTCCTTAGTTGTACAATCAAAATCACACGTAAAAACGCCGCATTGAGCGTTTATAAAACCGCTAAACCGCTATCAACCTGACCGCGCTCACAGCCCACGCTACCACGTGCTTTCTCTCCAAATTAGGTCCACTCGTTCATATTAATTCACCGTTGTTTTGTCGCTCAGTTAATTAAGCATTGTTTTGCTTCTGTTATAATTGCTTTACGATTTGTTTATGTTATGGACATGTGTTGTGTAGTTTGGGTTCGACTCCCGCGTTATGCCACCGCTTGTGTTCTATTAATCTAGTTTGTTATTTTAATTTTGTGTCTTTAGGTTATTGCCGTAAAATTACTAGTTGTTACTTATGTAGAAAACACTGAGTAAAAAATATCCTACTAATATTATAAATGCGAAATTTTGTGAGGATGGATGTATGTATGTTTGTTCCTCTTTCACGAAAAAATTACTGAACGGATTCAGATGAAACTTTATAGCTATTTTGGTTATACGTTAAAATAACATATAGGTTATAATTTATAATGATTTTGTATAATTTAGTCATATTATAACGAGACATATCAAGTAAGTCGGGAAAATTATCCCGGAAAACTCCGTGATGCAGGCGAACCCGCGAGCAAAAGCTAGTTATATTTTAAGGCACACTTTATTAACGGGTTTTCCAGTGTTTATTTTTATGGCAATCAAATGAGATAGAGGTAAAGAAAAAAACACTACCAGAACCCATATTATGGCATACAAAATGTATACGATCATGAACTTGTTATGAAAACATATTAAATTTAAGAAGATTGGTTAACGAACTCAAGTTATTATAATAACAAAAAATATATAATCAAGCTTCCGCACGCACTGGTTTCAAATATGATCTTATAAAACATTCTACCACTTTTTAACTCGGTTTCAAATTGTCAGCCAATAAACTAAAAAATGCATTACACCATTCTTGTTTTCAGTTATTTTTTCTCTTCCACGCAAGTTATTTAAAGCAGCCCTTTGCCTCAACTACTTTTGACTAAAAAAAACCACTTCTCAACTTTTTTCGGTATTGTGGAAACAGTGCTTCGGTAATCATTCACAAACTATTTTTTTATTGCTTTGAATGACGAGACGAGCTTGCCGTTTGCCTGATTGTAAGCGATACGACCGCCCATAAACAGTAGAAACACCATCTAACACCGAATTATAAAGTATTGTTTTGTATTCCACTACGCTCACCATCTTGAGACATGAGATGTTAAGGCTTATTATGTCCAGTAGTTACACTGGCTATTTTAAATTTACAACTATAACATGTAAATACGCTTCATTTTGACGGAACGCGCGTCAAACGTCCGCTACTTTTGTAACACTTCTTTTTACAGTGCTTGAGCAAGCGATGAGTAATTTCGTCACGAGGGACGGCTAGCAAGCTAATTCTGCTCGACCTTTAAAGGCTATGAGGGTAATACTAAAAGCCTCTGTATAAAGGTATAGTTAATTTAATAAAAAAATTAAAAGAATATTTGAACGAACCCCGTGGCACAATGGTGTACTTCTCTGAAGATATTATGCCAGGTAAAGAGGGACTAGGTTTGATAATTATAACAAAATATGTCCTGTAATTTTTAAGTGTGATACTCATTTTTTTGGTAGTGGTAGGATATATTTTATATCTGCCCGGATAGCGACCACCGTACACAAGGTGTTAAAACTCGCCATAGCGATCCACATAAATGTGTCGCGTTCCGGGACCAGCCTGTATATATCCAGTTCCAATTAGCATAATTGTGTCGACTGCTGAGTGTAACTATCTCTCGTCTGTCGACATTCTATACGACCCCACTCCACTTACCATCAGGTGCAGAGATAACTTTGCCATATACCTATAAAAATATAGATTTTAAAGTCACGTAGTTTCTCATTGTTATAAACAAATACTACGACTTCTATCCTCACACAATTATCACTGCTTACGTATAGTTTCGAATGGTCAACCGTGTTGAAACAGTAAAACAGTAGTCAAGAAGCCCTTTGACCTAAAAATCAATTACGTCACTAAAACACGAACATACATTACCAAATCGACTTTCATAATCTAAACGTGCCTAATTAATTGAAGACGTGATGCTTCCCATATCAGCTGACATTATCCGGTCAACGATTAATATGAAAATGTACAGCTACTGGTCATAAAAGAATGAGAGTAGATATTTACTAATTGACTGGAGTTATTAAACGTTGGTTTGTCATCGAATATTTTATCTAATAAAAAATTTAGTTATACTTGTACTTCTTACACTTTAGTTGAAGTGTAATATAGAAAGTTGGTATACAACGTGATGAGATTTTAATGATTCCTCGACATTTGCAATGACGAAAATAAAGAAGTAATAAAGTCAGTCGACATATAGTTTCTTGTTTATCGTCTTGTCTTTTGAACTTTACCTTACAAAGAAATACAGTATCTAGACAACCTTAATCTTGACATAAGAAATAAATATCTCTGCGAACGGAAATCAACAACACCATAAAAAAGCGATAAACTAGTGTTTATTTCAACATAAATAAACATTGCATTTGAAACGTGTCGAACTTCAACCGTAAGCGATAGTAGTTTAAACAAAAAGATTACAAAAGAAAAGTTAAAAAGAAAATAAGTATTGAATACTAGCTAATCATTAGCGAATGTCTGAAAAAAGACAAAAACAAGCATTGATAATGCAGTTGCCGCCAAGGAGCAGTGTGTAGTCACTGTTGTGTTCTGGTTTGAAGGACATTGTAGCCAGTGTAACTACTGCACAATTTCATAGTTTTCTTTGGCCTTGTTCAAAGTTGTATCTTAATGTTAGTTAATCACAGCGCCTTTTTGTCTATGCACTGCGAATCCTGCCATCCGGAATCACTGGATCAAACTTATATTATTTTCGCTATGTGTCTATATCTAGAAAAATAAACAAACATTAATGACTTCTTTTATATATTAGGAATACATTTTTTGGTTTGATAAAATAATCTAATCTCTTTTCAAAAGCAATCAAATTGGTTAAAACATGCCCATTTTACAAATTATTTTTTTGGTAAACATGCAAAGTTTTAATATTACAAAGTAAATCTTCCAAAAGCTTGATAAAGTAATGTCAAAGACAGAAAGATTGAAATTATTGGTCCCGTAACTAATATAACTGGCATTACTCAATCCGGACTGGTCATTACAGATGTCATTGCGTTGATAACAGCCGTAGACGTGTTAATGCGTACGCGCATAAGATAATTCTGACGGCCAGAACCGTAAAAGTAATGTACGGTATCTACGGATCAAGATTTAATGACTTCCTGTATTTGATGGTATTTGGTTTTGTGGTTAGATGTTTTTTGGTTTAGGCACCAAGGGATTACAGAGAGAAAGTTGATATTGGACTAAAAGAAACTCTCTAACTTATTGAACTTTGGTGAAATACCAGAAGACGAAATTAAATAATTAGCGAATATAGAGGATTGATCACATATCACTAAATTTGTGGTAAATTCTAAAGACATATAAACTAACACAATCACCCCTTTTATCCCCCTAAATGGTAGGCAGAGGTGCAACTGTTGAAGCCGCTTTCCGCTGTGTGTATTCCATCACATAACGTGATAAGGAGCAGAACCTATCGATATAATATAGAGCACAAATTCCAGACTCTAACTCTAGATACCGAGTAGAAAAACCCAATATCACTTTGCCGGACTCGGTAATTATAGAAGTTGTAATTACCCCATATAGAACTTATAGTTACGTTAGGATGCTAAAGTAATTTCTTAGCATAATCGCCACTAGTTCATTGAATCAACACATAATTTCTTTAAAGTATTTAAAGACAACCAAATTGAATCTGTTTGATGACTTCGCTTTATTCTCATAGAGCCAATAAAATGGTATGACATTCAATATTCGGTGATCATTTTATAGCTCGTATAAAATGTTACAATTGGTATTAAAATACTCGTTTCGCAATTGCCGTATAGTGTTGCGTAATTCTGCATAGGGACCGTTAATAATTGTGACAATATCGGAGTTGCCATTGATAAATATATAAAAAATTGTTTAGTAAGTAAGTTATTTCTGCCCGAATTTCGGCCACGGCGGCCAATATCAACGGAGATTAGCCAAATACGCAAGAGATTATAGTGCACGAGTGTGAGCGCAATACACAGGTGCACTGTCTGTTCCTTCCTCTTGCCATGGAGGGAAGTGGAAATTTATATTTTCAACTCCTCTCTATCTCTCTATTTGATTAATTTCGTTGCGATAATTACAAATTACTTTTCCCTGAGACTCGCCGAGCAGTGCTCGGTGTCATAAAATGTGTACCACTGTTGATCCTGGCTTACAGGAGTTGTAGTAGGTGTGAGAGCGGGAAAGTCTATCTGCTCCTTCACTCTCATAGTCGTGAGATGGCAATCCGAGGTATCATACCGCCAATTACCTGATCTGATCACGATCCACCACCATTTCTTGCCAACATGAATCTCAGTAAGCGACGCCGAAGTTAATTAACTAGTCTCATTAATCCGCTCGGCGCATAAACTACGCTCTCAATATGTAAAATGCAATTTATATTCTAATTTCACCGACATTTGGTTCACTTTACGTTAAGTGAAAGAATAATGTACAACAAATTATTCGAATGAATTTAAAACGATTTCATTCAACTATTCGAATGTATTTAAAATAATTTCATTCGAGACGATATTTTCTGTTGTGACTGCCATTGACAAACGGCGCCATGTTTTAACAGATATATTTGCTTCTTAACATGCGTTATTATTCATTTGACTATTTTAGGGTTCCATTGGAACTAAAAACAAACCTCTCAAATATTTGGATCTATCTTTATACAACTTAACTACTAAAATAATCATTAAATTTCCGTCGTACTTTAACATACCCAGTTTTAAATAAGATAGCATACATGACGTTTGACCAAAAATATATAATTTTCCTATAACATTATGTTCAATTATAGACGCGTCTGCCCACGTGACGTAATAGTAAATTGAATGAAGACTACAAATACCATCGATTCACAGGCAAACGGATTAAGTAACAATCGAAAATATTCACTAGGAACTTAAAAATAGTCTGGCCTATTACTGTCTCCATTCTCAATAAAATGTAACCTCTTAACACCTACACCTGTCCACTAGTTATTTAAACACTCATAAATCGATTTTATACGGCTATAACTATATCCCCGAAACCGCATCACATAAATAAATAATGATTTAAATAACAAATAAAGTTGGAACACGAACATAACTTATTGACATAGAAAGATAAGCCACGCTACACGGTTTTGTTAAATAATTCATTTTTACTTGCGTACAAACTTTCTGAATTGTAGATTTTATCGCGGGTGGGAAAATCGGATTCCACGGCGTACGTCTTAGTTCCGGCTCGAAGGGCCTGCTTGAAGGAATTGTTTTTTTCGTGGATCATGCTTGAAGGACCAAATTATTTTTCTAGTGCATCATTGAATTAGACCGTGTTTTGAAATAGCTAAACGGTGACCGAAAAAATGTGTTTTGTAAAAATTAATAATAGAAACCTAGCAGCCTAGAATTTAGATGCTAAACTAAAAGGCCGTTTTACCGTGATCAAGTAAAGTTAAAGGTCTTATTACACTGGACGGGCTTCTTTTCGCTGCGACTTGCTTAAAATACACCAGTGTGGTTTGACTCTTAATTTTTCTTGAGCACGGATGAAACAACAGCCCCTTTGAAAATAGTAAAATCATAGCCAATTTCTCCATCAATTTAGGTTGCGAAATCATTACGATTGGAGTAAAATATTAAATGTATGTAATACTTACCTACAAACAATACGCCAATACGAATATAACATATCGAAAGGTTAGTTAATAAAATTCCTAGCAATCATGATTGGTTACAGATAACACAAACATTTCCAATGCCAAGTTGTCGCATCACCTGAGACATCGTAACCCGATCTCGAGGAATGCGATGCGAACAATGGACGCAATGTCATTAGATTTAATATTCATCGTATAAACAACTTGAGCCATTGGATACAGTTTCCATTTAGCATGAACATTAAAGTTTATCCAATAGACTATTGGTTTTGAGGATTCTTAGAGACGTATTTCCACACCATAGTCCGAAATTTTCGTAGCGTTTTAATACTACGTTCTTATTTCATTTTGCAAAATCACATGTGGTGTTTGCATATGACTGCCTGACGTTAATACTCTAAAGAATCCAGTGCTGGGAAAATAAAATGATATTAAGTACAAAAAGGGTGGAAAGTTCTAGAGTGGCGACCACGAACGGGAAGACGCAGCGTAAGCAGAGCCCCCCATGAAATGGACGGACGACATGGTGAGGGGTCGCTGGAGTCCGATGGATGAGGGCGGCTTAGATCCTGCCCCTATGGTGCTCAATCGGGGAAGCCTATGTCGAGTAATGGACGATTCCCGGCTGAAATGATGATGATGAGTACAAAACTCGAGCTAGTTATTGACGCAGAACCTCCCCACATCCCATAATACAAATACCAATGAACTAAATGATAAACTAAATTTAATGCTAGAAAAAAAACCCTAAACAGAAACCACGTTATGTATAGGCGTCAGGAGACGTATGAATTACAGGCACACCTTTTAATTACACGCCCCAATTACAGTTGTAATTAAATACAAAGCCTGTAATACAGTATTACGTGTGGTTTCACACCCGCCTTAGTCGCGACTCGATCTCGCCGCAATTGGAACAATGATTTTAAAATCCACATAATTATTCATTACCTCTTAATTATAATTACATTACTTTCACATCTGTATATTAACACACTCTTAATAAAATAATGACCCATTTTTAACAAACAACCAATTTCTGTTTGCAACGTTTTATTTTTTTCGTGCTATAGGTTTCATTTTTACCTATCTTTAATAAGCTCAATTTTAAAGCAACTTCAAAAAAAAGGTAGCAAAAACTTTGTTTTCCGACGACTCGCCACAAATTAACAATTTTGAAATAAGTCATTTTATTAAGACATAATTTTATTGGTTCAGTGACAGTAGTGGGAAAATAACAGGGACTATATTATCCTACTCATATAATGCGAAAGTTTGTGAGGATGTATGTATGTTTGTTCTTCTTTCACGAAGAAACTACTGAACGGATTTGGTTGAAACTTAACAGTCATATTGGTTATACATCAGAATAACACATAGGCTACGATTTATAATGAATTTGATTAATTTAGTCATAATATAACGATACATATCGAGTAAGTCGGAAAAAAATCATGCCGGAAAACTTCACGTGGGCGAAGCCGCGAGCATAAGCTAGTATATAATAAATCTATAAAACTCATATCTTTATACGGTAATAAAAGCAACTAAGATTGTTGTGTGGGTGGTAGTATTCTCACCATATAAGGCGTATTACTGTATAGCCATGGTAGCAAATAATCCCAACGCTATAGCTGACGTCATAGAAGCCAATCGTAAAATCAAGAAAATATTTAGCTGCAAATAGAAATTGTGTATCGCTAGGGAATGTTATGTTAGTTGCGAAATAGTGCTTCCTAATGTTTATTTTTATCGTTGCCATGGCAACTAAACGAAAGCCATAGTGTTTACTGAAAAGTAAACAAATATAACATAGTTATTGTTTATAACAAAATATGAGAAAAAATATTATAAAATAGTAACCCCTTCTTCATAGACGTTTTTTTATCTTAGGACGGAGTAAAGCTGTGATAAGAAGTCTGTTTCTCAGTGCTGACGGCATGGCAGCCGTCGCAGTGCGTAGATATGGGAGCCGTTGTGATTGGGTGATATTGTTGTATCTCAACTGAAAAACAGACAATATCACTACTTTATTCCATCCTTAGATAAAAAAACGTCTATGAATAAGGAGTTTAGTCTATTAATCCATTTTTATTTAAGTACCTTTACTTACCATGTGACAGTGCGTAGTCCATAAGCTCTAAGATACAATTCGAAATCCTGATAAGAAACAAACCATAGACAAAGTTATTTTTTAAACAAGGAACTCCGTCTCTTAACCTCTTTGAATCATAGATAATCCCCAACCACTTATATTGTCATCAAGCATCAGATAGGGATATCTCGCAACTTTCACCACTTAAGAACAGTAAATTGTAAATGCGTTGCTGATTAGAACCAGTTGTTATCAATGTGCTGACGGACTAGCCCTGAAATAAAGCAATTAAGCGAAAGATGAGTGGCGAAAGCCACTCTGTGGATTATCGATGTTTTGATATCGATATGTGGGGAAAGGTAGGTCGATAAACAGGTATTTTTAGAGTGAACCGGGTTTGAAATTAGTACAATGTCGAGGGATGTGAGGTCTCACGGTGATCGATATTATAATTGGAATATCACTTACTCAGGTGTGGTGTAGGCACTTCGTATTGTCGGCGTGGAAAAATGTGTTTGCGTGACCGTAACTTTAATTTTAAAGTATTGTGATTGAAAGAAAATATGCTTCGTAATACGTAGTTTTTAATTTCGAGGAAAATGAAAATACAATAAGAATTGTAATATGAATACTTTAGTCTGTGATAAAATGAACTCTAACAAACTTTGTAAAAAAAATTATACGTATAAACTTTTACCAAAAATCTGTTTTAGAAAATGGATTCTTTTTTTTCAGTTATTCATTTTTTGACTTTTTTATTCGAATTCATAATAGATATTGATATCGTCTTCGTTATTTTTAAATTTACCTCGCCGCCATATTATATCGTCGTCATCAATATCGATATCTATTAATATATTTAACGAGCATAGCTCATCCCTATTAACCGCGACTGATTTGTTAAGTGGACTGAGAAGATGGGAGCAGCCGGTCTTGTGTCAATATGGTGGAAAGCGTGAAATACCAACACAGAATCGACTTATAAAACAATGGTATAATATTAGCATATTAATGGAGCTGCCAGCAGGCACTCTACCATAGCCTGTTTTAAAAACTTATATTAGCCCTATATTATATACTGTCCCACTGCTGAGCACGGAACTCCTCTACTTCTGAAAGGGATGAGGCCTTCGCCCACCAAGCCGGCCTAATGCGGATTAGTAGACTTCACTCACTATCAAAGTTCCTATAGTGAACTTCTCAGGTATGCAGGTTTCCTCACAATGTTTTCCTTAACCGTTAAAATTAATTTTAGAAGAGTCAGTGGTGCGTGCCTTTGGGTTTTGAACCCGCGGACATTATCTCGGCAGTTTGTTCAACACCCAACTAGGCTAACGCCGCTTTAATGACTTAAAATGATTTAATATTTGCCGAATGTTTCAATTTCGGACATAATAATTATCAATCTAATTCCTAAAATTTTCTATGCGTTAAACGAGTCATAATTTTCTTACTAATAAAATCGTTGTAAGCCTTTAAAGCAGTGTCGAAAGGTAGAATTTTCCGATAGGGATCTCAACACAACATATAAGTACTAATATGCACAAATGCTTTGCAAATCGTTCTGATCATAAGATTTTACATAAATTACGAAAGAGAAGCCGGTAGGAATCGGGTAATATGGACCCTTCGATTGCTTTCAAGACCTTTAGTTTCAGAGCCTAATCCCCAAATCCAATAATTTAATGCATACAACATAATGTTGTTATCATGTTTTTTTTCTCTCCTTATTTTTAACGGATTTGTTCAATAATCATGTTTTAAAATAAAACTCTATATCACAATAAATAAACTCAACAGACATACACAGTGTAATGATATATAGACAAAATTAATTTAATGGAACGGAACTACAGAGACTACCATAATGGTCTATCTTTATGTAATCTATGGTCAAAAAAATAAAAAATAAACTTCATTAAACAATTTTCGCTACTCATCACGTCAACATAACGGCAAAGCGTGGGTGGCGTTGACTGTACACGGATTCCTTTGTCCAACAGCATTAGCTTTGTTCCCATAGGAAGCGGTAATCTCGACTTTCATAATCAACTGCATGGGAGTGCCGCGGGGCCCATGACCCCCTTATAGTTCCAAGAATTGTCTTACGCAAATCAATTTTATGTTAAAGTTCATTTCGTTGGATAAGATGCGTATTTATAGTGTAAAGTCCTATTTGATTCGCAAGTCGGTCAATCTTCTTAAAATATGAGTACCTAAATTTGAAGGTTTGTAATTCAAAATTCCGAGGTTTGTTACTAGTAAACGATTTAAATGCTAACCGGGCTTGAATGAAATATGGCATACTCTTGATTATATTATTGTATAAATTAAACTGACATGAATGAAGCTCATTTCCCATTGTGTCACAGACGTTATTGTACCTCTGCGACATGGTGGGAAGTATGGAATACCGTATTGTCCAGAAATGAGCACACTTCTGTCTATTTTAAACCACTATTCCCTGGTACATCCCTGTACTCGTAACGTGTCTATAATGACATGATTAGGCTCATTCCTCGCCGAGTTGCAGAGGTTAATATGACATTATCGTCTCATTTTCGATTCTTTTTAACCCCCCATTATTAATACGTCCCTGTACTAATGTCCGTATCTATGATTGGAGATTACCGAGGCCTCTGTGAAACGGGAATAATGAAGGAGCGATAATCCGAGCGTGAGCGAGATTCATCTCGTTTAGTCTGTTCCTGGATCACAGATTTTAAAATGCTTTCCTAATATGTTTTAACTTATGACTTATAGTAGATATTATTTGGTTATACACTTCAATCACCATTGTCTTTAAAAATTCATGAAAGGTTTTTTTTTTTGTTTTTGCCTCAGTTGCTCAATTCTTTTGTTTTCTTTTGTTATGGTTTATAAACATGTTTTATTACTAAATAAAGCATTAGGGCAGTTCATACATGGTAGAAAACAGTCGCGGAGGGGAAGAGATTCCTATCGGCTTCACTTTTGTTTATTTATGTATGCAAATCATTAAAATAAATTTTATTATTTAAACATAAATATTTGTAGCGTAGTTGGTTAAAATCCAATTGTAGCTAGTATTAGTACTTATATTTTGTGTCGGCTTCTCTTTTGGAAAATTTTACCTTTCGCCACCAATGGAAAACAATACGTCGTAGCAGCTCATTTCTGGTTTAGCCGATTTACATTTTTAAGTAGGCTTTTCAAAAACCGTCAAATGAAGCATCAATTTAACTAATATAAAAGATAAAAATTTTATTATAAATAAGTTATCTAAATATTAATATATAGAGAGTTGTGTCTGTAGGTCTTAGCAGTCATACGTATCCTGGGAATTTTGAGTCCTATGTCTCCTGCTTATTCAACGACTCACTCTTTTTATCCCCGAAGAGGTAGGCAGAGACGTAAATGATGAACCCACTTTACGCCGTATTTTCCGCCCCATGATTTTATAGTGGGAGAGCCTATCGCTATCATAGCCCGACTCATGTAACGAACCCGTCATCACAACTCTGAAGTCGTACCTTGAAACAATTAAGCCACCGATGCAATGGAATATAATTAGAATAAAAGAAATTGTATACAGACCGGAAACCAAACCGGACTCAATCAGATGTCACGCTAAACCAATTAGTATTATCGAAGTCATTCGTGCATTCCTATGATCGATCGAACTTATTGTTTTTAGGCCGTTGTACTCGACTAAGAATGTCTCATTAGACAAACGTTAAGTAGTGTTAACATTTAGATTTGGTATCTAAATATTTGTACGTACTAAATTAGGGTCGCATTATTTTTGTTTACTGTTTGAAAGGGCTGTAGCTATGAAATCAGCGGTAGGACATAGGAATGGTATTTATTCGATGAATTTAAAGCCTTTAATAATTATTATTTATGTTTAGCATTAACTTAACTCATTTTTGGACAAAATTTTGGTATTCAACGATTCAATGTTTTACCTGGAACATTAACAAAAAATAGTTACATTACCCCAAGGAAAAATATGATTGATTCAATGTGTCTTATTTATTTATTTTTTATTTTTATTTATTTAATAGTTACACCATCGGTTTACCACTATATCCATACAAATAATACAATAAATGTCCTTATACTAGGTGATAAACCTTTACAGGTGTATACAACATTATTTTTTAAAACTTTCAATCGCTAGATCTTACAACAAATGACAAATTTGAAAACTAATTTAAAGAAGATTAACAATAAAAGAATAATTTATAGCTAACATGCAAAAACAATATAAGGATAAACTATGGTCTTACGAGGTTACATACTTACTTACTATCTGTGGAGTCTAGAGTTTAAAGTTTTTATAAATTGTTATTAACGTACAAAGAGCTACACTTATTGCGAAATTGGTGAACACCGTCGAAGTGGAAAATATCAACATCCCCCATGGATTCCAAATTGTTGTAGGACATCACTAATCGATTCAGGGGCGCGTATTTCCCTAAGTTGGTTCTGCTGGGAGATAAGGTGAATGATTGTATTGTGGAAGCCCTGGGCATAGTGCGAGGGACCCTTATATTTATTCGAGACAATAAGTCGGGAGAGATCATATGACCGTGAATTAACTTTAATAAAGTTATCACATCGGCCACTTGCCGCCTTATTTCTAGAGATTCCATCTTAAAATGTGACAACCTCGACGAATAATCGGCTCTGTATGGACACGTGATATCCTTATATGCCAAAAAACGTGAGAAATTGCGCTGAATGCGTTCTATTCTATCGCTATGTACTTTGTACATTGGATTCCATATCGGAGAAGCATATTCCAAGTTACTACGCACCAGGGAGTTATATAGCGTAGTCAGAGTACTGGTATTCTTAAAGTCTTTACAGATACGTTTCAAGAACCCCAGGAGCTTCCAACCCGTTTGGACGATTTGGTCAATGTGTGGGATAAAATTTAACTTATAATCGACTACAACTCCTAGGTCTCGCACGAAAAGGCTTTTGTTTAATACTACCCCATCAATGTAATAATTTGAATTAATAGTATGCTTATTTCTTGTCAGCGTTAATTGAGTACATTTAGCGGCATTAAGAATCATTCCATTCCTAACACACCAATCTTGTATAGAGTCAATATCGGATTGTAATAGCATGATGTCATTTTGGGATTCAATTTGTCTATATAATTTTAGATCATCAGCAAAAATCAAATAGTTACTATTTTTAATAGAATATGCTATATCGTTTATAAATATTAGGAAAAGAATCGGGCCTAGGTGGGAGCCCTGAGGTACTCCTGAAAATGGTGTTATTGGAAATGAACGAAACCCAAGAGCAGTAACATATTGTACCCTATTGACCAAGTAAGAGCCAAACCAATCCAGCAAAATACCATGGATGCCATAAAAATTGAGTTTCGATAACAATATTTTGTGATTTACTTTATCGAATGCGGAACTGAAATCAGTATAAATTGAATCAACTTGCTTTTTCGCATCAACAAAAGACGCGACGTCTGTAATATAAGTTAATAAGTTACTTACAGTTGATTTTCGTTTGATAAAACCGTGTTGGCTATCTGAAATGATGTTTTTGAAAAAAGCTGTAAGAGCCGGATAGACAATACGCTCGAAAACTTTTGAAAATAGATTTAAAATAGACACAGGTCGATAATTTTTGACATTACACTTGTCTTGCTTTTTATATATGGGTACAACGTTTGCTG
>NC_051130.1:2992081-3011163 GCF_014839805.1 Manduca sexta
AAAACGCATGAAAAAGCTTCTTTCTCTCCGGGGTTTATAAAATATCGTCGACATTACCAAACAAAATGCTCCCTACCCTCATTCGAACAAGGTCCGGATTCTATTAGCGTTCAATTTCAATTCAACACTGGTCTTTTAACTCCTCATTTCGGGCGTCTGTGGTTTTGGAATTTTAAGAGTGTTTTTAATGCTTGTATGATTCGGAAACAAAATTTATTGAACCACGGAAAACTGTTTCATATTAATACGACATTCTTACGAAATTTCTACGAAATAATAGCTGGTGAAAACAACATTTTCCTAAATCAATTAAATATCGGATCCTTTCTTACATCTATGTTTCACATACAGTTATAGGTGTCCGCATCCGTTGGCCTGCCAAATCTGCCGTCGGACCGAGCGGCGCACATTGGCAGCGGAATTAAGGGCGACGTCAAGATTGCCAAGTGGCATCGACCGACCGCTGCTTGCCAGGTACTCTGCCAACTGCTAAATCTCTAGATTTTTTCAACTGATACGAAAACGAAGCCTATTTCAGATTCAGGCAATATCGACTAAGCCAATATCGGTTCAGAGCTTCAAATGAATAATTCCGTAGTTTTTTTTGCCAAAACAAACTATGTATTTCAAAATTTTGGCTAAGGCACGCGGGCATTCAGCCAAAGCTACCAAATAAAAAACAATATATAAAAAGTAATATTGGGAGACGCAGTAAACCATGTTAAAATTGTTTACGGTATAGTTATAAGGTCACCTTCTAAGAAGAAATAGCAGCATTAGGATTAAAGATTACTAAAAATACTCAATTCAAGATTACGAATTATTAAAGCAATATACTACTCTACTAGTTATCATAGAATATAACTTATAAACGAATACATTAGATACAAAATACTATATTACATTAAGGTGAGCAATAAATTCAGCACCTAATTCATGTTCAAATAGTTTCAAAGTAGTAAATAACATCATAATGTTCGGCAACTTATTGAATAATTTACGTTCTAAAACAATTTTTTGGCAGTCTGTTTATGTTGCTTAAAGTAGATTTATTCTTCAAACTTGTAAAATTTATTAGATTATTTCGCAAAGAAGCAAACAAACCACTGTTTCGTGTTAATATTCATAACCGCGAATACTTAAATCGTATATTGAACTTCATAAAAAAAGTAATTTTGAATACAATTCAATTGAAACAAAGGACAAACGAGGAAACACTGGTCAGACAAACTCATTGAATAACATCCGAAATTCTCAGCGGTACGCAAAGACAATACGCCGCATCGAGTTTGAGCCAGGTGAATTGTAAATAAAGACTTATCTTTGACCCTCCCCGTTGGGTGGCGCGTGGGACGTGGGAGGGAGGCATTCAACTTTTTAAGGCTTACTGCGGCCAAGTTACGTTGACTTGGGCACGGCGAGGCCCGGTACTGAGGAGCGACTCCTTCCATTTGCCGCGTTATAGGTTTATTGTTAAATTAATACGTTTTTACATTGTTGTTTATCGCTGCGCGTGAGATTGCTTTACGGTTACAGCTGCTATATTCTCTTTTGATTGATTTACCGAGGCTTATTTTGTATTCTCGGGCGCGCCGCAGTCAACGTATGAGTATTGTATGAGTGCGCCATTTTATAAGCAACGCGTGTAATTATTTACCGTTTGAACGAGTGCTTAGCGTCTAAATTATATACTAATGCTTACGTGTTTGCAGTTTGTTATTTACTTTAAGACTGATCGATAGAGGCGCGTATGCTATAACATTGCCAAGCAAAAATGACCGTAATTACTGAAAATAAATAAAGTTCTGATATTGTAAAATACCGTCCTATAAAATACTTATCGTGGCAGGAAAGATTTAAACCACTTTCGTAATTATGATATAAAATCGCTAAATAACAGCAAGATATCAAAATGTGATTAAAATTACAATAATAACGGTGTGCCGAACCAAAAGGGCGAGTAATTTATTTTATTATTGATACAATGTTATTGTTCCAAATTACACATGATTGGCGTGGTACGTGAGTTTGGCCGGATTAGCCCTCGGTCGCGCTGGAGGGTTATTTATACGTTTGATTGCTTACGGGCCGACAAAGGAAAATTGTGGCTTTTACGACTTCAGCCGATACATTTGTATTGCCAAATTTAAAAATATCACGTTTTATTTATAGTTTTATATTTTGGCCTATATGTGAACTGTGGAATGCGTTGGCGACGCGTCGGTAGGGGAGTCCAGTTAGGGAACGCGCTAAATATATTCTACAGGGCTCTTAGGATAAGTAAAAGCTCCAGTAAGTGAAAAAATATCCATTTCTTTTTTTTTTCTAAAGAAACATTCATTAATTAATAGCATAATCGGTGAATAACATCAGGCTACAGATTCCAAAGGTTTTAAATATTTATAACCGGGGCAAAGTGCCTCATAGTTCCTGATACATAAGATATGTTGAGGTGGAATTAGAACTAACTGCTAAGGAAATGAGCCCGAATTTAGACCGGCCTAAATACAATCTTAAACCCGAACTTACTGGCCGAAATATACAACTTCGAAGTCTCAAGCCAAATTTAGATAAACAATTGACAAACGTTCATTCCTTATTATGTAGTATATAAGGTTATATTCCCGTGACACACGTAATGTCATGTAGCTGTCATGTTTGCCGGCAAACATTCCGCTGGTAAATGGGTTAAGTCTAGAAGAGTCGCTAGTCTTCGATCATATAACCTTTCAAAGTCAACGTCCCAAGTTGTCAAAACAATAATAAAAAAAGTGTATTTGTTTAGGAGTCTCCCAAGTAAGGAAGGGGACAGACGGATTTATCTACCTGAGTTAGCTATAATCCCACTAAAATGGATCAAAAATTCTTTAGTTCTTTGTTTAAGATCACGTCAAGTATACAAATTGTCGGAAAAAAGAGATTTTTGAACTTCTTTTTTTTTGTTTTTGAACTTATTTCAGTTGACTAGATTTTTTTTTAAATTATTTTAGTATGACGAGGCGAGCTTACCGTTCGGCTGATAGTAAGCGATACGACCGCCCATAAACAGTAGAAACACCAATCAACCTTGAATTACAAAATAATGTTTGGTATTCCCCTGCGCTAGCCATCCTAAGAAAGGAGATGTTACGTCTTATTATGTCCAGTAGTTACACTGCCTACAATGTCCATCAAAGTGGAACGTGAAATTTTGGCATCAAGCAACGTGAGTAAACACGCTGCTTGGTGCCAAAAATAGACATGGCGGTGGTACCTACCCAGGCGGATTCTCACATGTGGGAGACCTACCACCAGTGCATTGTTGAATTTAGTCTATATTATCTACAAAGCTTTGCGAGAGTCAACTAAGTTCCCTTATTTCTTCCTACACCAGGATTCTGTGTATTGCAAATATTAAACTAGCATTTGGTTTTATTAAGCTAATTTCAAAACAAATATTTACGATCTGGATCCCACTCAAGCGGCCATTTTGTGCATTCTTTACTGCCTACTTCTGACCACTGCCAATAAGTGTTAAACATTTGAGCTCTATGTACTCTATTCAATAAAGCAAATGACAGTCACTTTCATCCAAACCGTTAAGTATATTTATTACAAAAAATATGTTCATAAACCACTTCTTAACTTGATATTGGCATATTAATCTATCGCAATTGCCATTAAAACAAATAAATATAAAAAAAAACTAATAAAGGTAACAATTTTCAAAAATAGAACATAGTGCTGTGAAACAAATGATCCTTTTATTTTACTTTTGCAGCTGGGTTGATCTCTCAGATTTGAAAATGTACTGTAGTGGGTTTAAGACCATTTGTTTCGTATACTATAGTAATTACAAGTTCAAAACCGAGTCTTGACCTCGCACCGCATCGCGAACAATGAGAAACATCACACAAAATTACACATTTCAACAATATGTTTCCGTTCGTTCCGGGATTGCATTCGAAACACTTCTGCTGGTTTTTTGTCTTAATTATTTCTCGGTTTGGAAATACATACAATTGATATTATATTGTCGGTATGTGTCAGCGCTTTTTGTCTTTTATTCTTTTACTGTGGACTGTTCTGTTCTTCCTCGTGTCTATTTATATCACAGTGATAGATAACACATGTTTGATATATTTATATCCAAATTTCATCATTATAGTTAAGATATTTTTCTTACTATAACATACAGGTGTAACTACACCCATGATTTGTTAAGTTTCTTGTCATGATCTCACGCGTTTTTCTCTGCCCGCTCACCTTTTTTGAACTGAACGACTAGTCAAAAACAATGCTATCCAAAACTTCGAATTACACACCCCACGAAACATCTATTCGACGAATCTTCATTTGGTCTCCAGATTAGTTTGTATTGCGTATCCTAAAATGGCTCCTTGAAGGCCACTTCATTTTTTGCTCTAGTTTCGAATTTCCAGTAGCAAGGTGTCGCAGTAGTATTGCGTAAGTGGATTTTACTGTAGTCGAGTGTTTTAGTAAAAATGACAAACTTGAGAGCGGAAGTTACAAAATTCTGTCCTTTTGGCGCCATTCATGTTTCGGGTCTTTCTTTTTAACTGAATATCGGAACTCAAGGCTTGCTTGACGGGAAGCGTCATGGCTTGTAAACAGTAGTAATAACGAAATTGGAGACCTTTGAATATGAAAACACCAAAGAAATTTTGTCACCGTGGGAAGAAAACATTCGAAAACAGTTTCAGAATTGAGACTTAAGTATTCAGGTCAGCACTGTACCTTTAAATCCATATAAACATAGTCATACTACGATTTACGGACATTTACATTGATACGTTATTTAGATTTGGACCGCGGATGCCATCTGGCTTCTTCCGTGTTCCCAAAACCTTTCTTGGAGGAGGGCCAAGGTGTGCATGCGGCGTGTTTTATTGCAACCACTTTACCTTAGCAAGTGTTTGCTGCATTTGCGTAATTACAACTATGTATAAATGTCCCCAACAATTGCAATATGTTCTAATTTCTGTCATCAGGAACTACGAGGAACTACTGGTCCTAGATCCCCCACCCTATAAAACGGACAACAATCCATATGTAGCTTTGGTTAAGGCAGCCCCGGATCTAAGTGGGGGCTAGCCGGGGCCCATGCCCCGGGCGGCGAATTCAGAGGGCGGCAAATTGAAACATGGCAGACAATATATAACTCATCATTAACGCAACTTTGACTACTGATATATCCAGTACATTCAATACTAAAATTATTTCCTGCTGGGCGCAAAATGATGATGACAAAGGTAAAAATATAGGTGGGTGGGGGCGGCATTTTCCAAATTTTGCCCAGCCTCGAAAAAATTCAAGATCCGGGACTGGGTTAAGGTATCATTCTCCGAAGTATCGACATTTGGTTCCAAGGTCAAGTCGTTAGTAAGTGCTTGACCATCTTTCTTCGATGTTGAGATGGTATGTTGAAGTATTAAGTAGGAGTGAAAATGGAAAATATTATAAAGCAATCCGTAAATATAATATAAATAAGCTTGCTTTTTCAGTGACTAACTCTGTGCAATTTCACGAAAATTATTCTGAGTCAATATGTTTTACAAAGTAGCGTAATAATGACGTTATAAATATAAAATTCTGTTATTTATAATTCCCTTTGCAATTCTCCATCCACGATATAGACAATTCATTTTTGATACAAAAATATCCCACGCAACTCAATACTGTAAAAAGATCATTTGTAATTTTTAGTAAGTCATTTGGCTATTGTGAGTACAATCCACCGGTGCCACTATTGTCTAAAACAAGGCCTGCGAAGACGCTCATAGTTGCCAACGATGCCTACTTCCTTTGCCTGTTTGTAAATTTTATTGCAAACTTGGCCCCGGACTAAGGTCATAGGCCTCATCCACTTCCTATTTTAGTTTCTGGCAGGATTTTCTTGATTGTGGACGTTGATGTAATGGATGTAGAAAGGACTTCCTTATGTTAATATATTTTTATTTGTTTAAGAATTCTTGACAAGCTTGCTTGATCCAAGCTTGAAATATTAGTCAAGTCTGATGCTGCTGTGTTGCAAATTGCTTCTAGTATGGAGTTTGTAATAAAGGATATGCATAGAACTTACTGCACTGATTGCAATATACGAATCTGTCACGCAATTGCCCCGAAGAGTGTATACACCATTATACAGGCTCTAAGATATTTAAACAAAATCTGTTCTAGTTTACGTTGATTTGTCATCAAACTTAGGCTATCAGTTATTAGACTAGTACCTTCAATAACTTGGTGATCTAAATCAGTTCATCTTAAATAGGTATATTCAGAATCACTAACCCAATTTCTATGTTTCTGAAAATCTTTCATCAAATACTGATGTGACGTAATCACCATAGAAGATTCTGACACAGTTGTCTTATCAGATAGTGTTTTGGGTCAAACTAGCCCCACGTAACACTTTGAAATCGATATACTGATACATTATCAATCGTGTTGCGAAATTCGATAAGTTTGACGAAATTTGACGTGTGCTTGAGTGTTGGTAGACGTGGTACCCGACATCAGGTATGGCTTTCTTGTGTATTGAGGAATCATTTCCTCGTAAGGTCACAGTATGCACCAGAACTTCGTAAACTAGAACTCTGGATAACAGCGTAGTCATATCGAGAAACAATTTCAGACCATTATATTTCTTGCTTTCCGTCTTCTCTTGATCTTTTAGTAGCAAAGACCACGTGCATAACAAACTATAGACAGTAATATACCTTATTAAAATCAACTTCATAATTTCCTGAAGCAAGCAATGCTTTGTTACTAGCATTCTATTTTCTTATACGATCTAATTTATCAAATGGTTTTATATTTGTCGATAGCGATAAGCCCGCCATCTTCCTTCTTACTTTTTAATAACATTTGTTTCTTTATGTACAACAAATCAATTACGGAATAACTACTAATAACCTTATATTTAAATGAAGCGAGAAAAAAAAGCATGTCGCATACGTTCAGTCCACAATAGGCCACGCTGGACGTCAAGCCGACTCCATCGTTACATTTGACAATAACAAATGATATGATCTGCATTACAAACCCGCTGTCCACGGATTGATGGATAACGCCCGCCATTGTATAGGAACATGCGTGATGTTAATGGATCTACGTTTTGAGTTTATTTTTTACAATACAGGTAAATTCTGCGTTGTTATTAGATCTAGTTGTGCTCTAGCTGTACCCACAAAGACATTGGACTATATAGTTAGTTATATATTAGATCTAGTTGTGCTTTAGAATAACTGTACCTACAAAGACATTTAACTATATAGTTAGTTATAGACTGGACATGAGACCAAATGTTTGCTCCAAAATTTCTTTTATATTATGGCTGACATCGTTTATCGGTGATTTTGCCAATATCGAGCAAAACAAAAAGAGACTATAAAATCAGATCGCCATTTTCAATTCCGCTCCAAAAGTTATTACCAATTGGTAATGTCGCTGTCTTTTGAAATGTCTGTATAACAGGTGTGCATCTATAGTCTATAGATATACAAAAATAATATATTTACAGAAAATATGCTAATAATTGCATTTAAAAACGTGCCAATCACGATATGGAAAATATATTAAGTATTTTACATTGATGTTTTGCTATTCCACAGTAGATTGAGTAATCATCGCATGAGCGCAAAATATTTGTGTGACAATCTTTCCAATGACTACTCTATATAATCTTAGAACTATAAGGAAATAAATAACTACAATTTTAATGGTTGGTGTAATTATAATATCTAAGCAAAAAGTATTTGAGTTTGGTTTTTCCTTTTCGTTAAATACATTATTTATTAACACAATATTATCCTTTCATTGCAAACCCAAGGTAGTCTGAATTTTAGTACTCGCAGGAGTTCCCATTTATTTTTCAATTAATTTGGATGTTTATTTCTACTGTATCAATTTTAGGTTTCCACTTACAATTATTGTGAGTAAATTAAAATTAGTTAATAACTATGGTTAGCTCAATCAATTTTTATAAGAATTTAAAATATTTCTCCCTCACAAATTTGCTTAGCCTTGTTTATATATCTCTATCTAGTTACGTCAAATTTATTGTTATTCTTAAAAAAACTATACAATTTACTGTATTTGAAATATATCCCTATTATGTCAACGCTACTTTTGTTTTAGATAATGCCTTTGAAGACTGCTACTATTATGGCATACTGATGCAATAAAGTTTTCTAGTTAGTTATAATTGTGCACACTTACTTGGATTATATAGTACATGTACAGCTAAGCGATATTGATTTTGCTGCTTAGTATTAGCCCCAAGTCTGGAATATGTGCCCGATATCGCGCTAGACTTACCCATCACATCATGGAACAGAAAATGGTAAAAAAATAAGTATAGCTGCATTTCTGCTTACCCCTTCAAGGATAACTGCTTGATGTCATGTGTTTATATTTAATATCATTAAATATGAACAAATAATTGTACAATAAAACCCATTGTTCTCAGAATAACCGGAAAATTTGGTTGTAATGCAAGTTGATCATTAGTTTGTTGGTCTTTACGCGAATCTGTCTGAACAAGTATCACCGGTTTGTCTATAATATATGAAGCCAATTAACAGTACATTGTTATGTCCCAGAATTCAAGATCGTCGGCAGTGTAATTACTGGTCGTAAAAACGAACACTGCAAATTGCACTGCAGTGCTTTTTAAATTTAAAATTCGAATCGGTGCTACTACTGGCCATTATCATTCGAATAAAAAAGTATGATTAGTCCGCCATTATTTATATTTGAATATGGAAATAATATTTTCGGTTTGGCAAAAAATGTTACATGCATTAAATTAAAACTATTTAAATATTATGAGTGTATAAAATGTGTTCCGAACAGGTCAATGAATCGAATTTTTTGCTTCAATACTAAAAATATGTGTGCAAGAGACCAAAATTATATTGAAATGATCTTAACAGCTTCTTTAAATCGTTACATTTAATGATTCAATTATTATATATACATAATTCTATTAAAGAGGTTTTTATGCAAATAAATTAGGTGAGAAAATAAGTTCAATTCTTTCTGCCACAAATATTTCTCTCGTGTGTAGGTTTATTTTATGTTTCTCTATTATATTCGGTGGAATTAACAGATCTGGATTTCAAAAGCTGATTTTTGTTTACATATTTCTTTTCCTTTGACATGGCTAAATAAAGTCTACCAGTCGAAATAAGGATCCATATAAAAATTAAAAATGGCGTAGGGTGGCGTCAAAGCGTCCCGGTAATAACTTAATTCGGTCTTCCTGCCCGTCTGATTGGAGCTAATTGCGTGACCCGTGGCCCCCGCTCACCCCTCTTTGTGTCGATAATTGGGCCCTGACCCGCGCCAGGGTACTTGACTCCAGTGTTAAATATAGATTACCACAGTTTTCCCGCTTCATGTTTTGCGACTGTTCGCGTTTTATATTATTTTCGTAGATGGCATCATAAGTGATTAAGAATGATGTAGAATTATTTCTACATATTTGCAGAATGAGCAGGTGATCTGATACTTATAAATAATTATTGACTTTATAATTGTGACTAGTGTGTAGTGCCTAAAGACTCCGAATCGTATTTTAGGGACAGCTGGTCTATAGACAGACACAATATCTGAACAAATTTAAAACTTCAAAACGATTCTTCACTACAATCTAAATATTTTTTTTTATTTCACTACAGTAACCTTTAAAGTTTATAGTGACGAAAAACGATTCTTGATAAGAAAACAATGTTAAAGGCGAATTGAAATTTTGAGTTTCATCATCATTATCCCGTTGCACTTCACTGCTGGACATAGGTCTTTCCCAACGCCACAGAGCCCGATCTGCTGTTTTATGCATACAGTCGCTGCCTCTTGTGTAAGTCGTACCGCCATTGGCCCAAAATTTTGAATTTGTTAAGCTATTTTTGTTGTACGTTGTCAGAATGGACAGCGTAATTGCTCTCTGTGAAGTAAATATACCTTCTTTTAGCTTCTTTCATTCTTACATACTTGATCTACAGAGCAGTTCACGTTAAATCTGTATTACTAACTTCAGTGTAGCAGATTCATATTTGAAACATATTCGTCCCATATGAAAACAAAATAAAATACTTTAAATATGAGATGTTAAGTCTTAGTATGTCAAGTAGTTACACTGGCCAAAAACATCGTAGCCAGTGTAACTAATGGACATAATAAGACTTATCTCACGTCTTAGGATGGCGAGCGCAGTGGAATACCAAACAATCCTTTGTAATTCAAGGTGATGGATGCTGTTTCTGCTGTTTATGGGCGGTCGTATCGCTTACCATCAGCCGAACGGCAAGCTCGTCTCGTCAAAGCAATAAAAAATACCTTAACGATTAATAGTACTAAGAATTCATGTTGTCTATATTGAAGACGCTTGCCTCTCACAATACAAACATTTGCTGAGTGCAATCTGTTCGGTTCTTGGTACGCGACTATTTACTAAATAACGTGTTTGTCTTGATGCGCTTGCGCACGTTTCATGCGGCGCATTAACAATTTTATTTGAACTACTTTATCGTTAATATACATACACGTTTTTTTATTGACTATTGTGTTTATATGGTCAGCAGCAAAAGTAGCTAAACAAGTATTTTTTTAAAACTCTTGTACACAATTATTTTAATCGCATTATTATTATTCTTTATCTAAAATAAAGTAACTCTCTTAAGTTAATATTATTAACGAAAAAACCGTTTGAAATTTTAAATTCAGCTAAATTGTCACTGACTGCAAATAACGAGAACCTTAAACACTCAAAAAATATTTATATTTCTAATTTCTAACCCCGAAAGATATCCTTATAAAGCATGAATGACAAAGCAGGCTTTCATCCCAATTCACCCCGTACGGAATGATTGTTTAATAATGTCTTCGTTGTGTAACCTTTCTGCAAATTGTCTTCTACTCTCTGTTTAGCTATGCGCATCATTGTTAAGAAGTAGATAATTCCCGAGTATATCAAGCGACTAAGTTTGCCTTCTATAACTGGACTGGGTGGGCTTACATAATTCAGATCGTCTGTGATCGACCGAAGAATAAAATATATCGGTAAACTTCCATTTCTGACCAAAATATCTGACACTAGGTAGCCTTATATTAAGGTTTGTCGTCTTTGAAGTAATATTAGACCTCATTCGTAGTTTAACATCTAGGTAATATTAGTACGTATCTAGTAGTTAGCACCTCAGAGTTAGCACTATCTAGTACGTAGTATATATATCGATGATTATGTGGATGTTATGTCCAATCTGGTATCCAATACGCACTTCCGACCACCCACGTGTCATGGTTCTGTCATTTCTGAATCATCACGTCTTAGAAATAGCGAAAGCAATCAAAATGTGTTTACATGAGCATTAATATCTAGGTCAACTTGACCAATTATGATGGCCCTTCAGCACGACCACTCAGCACTTGACGAAAGATCTTCCGCGTTTGGTTTCGTGTGTGAACCGCCAGTTGGTATAATTAATGTTTACGTTTCTCACACTTAATTTAATCGTTTGTGTAGACATTTCGAAGTTGTATCGTTTTGTTTGTTGGCTGTATATTTTTGTATCTTGGTCTACATACCTTGATATTAATGTAAAAGTTTGTTACATTCTCACCAATGATAAAAGAAGTATAGAGGATGGGTAATATGGTCACGTGACATGCGGCACATTTAATGAACAAAATGGTGCCGACTCCGCCCCTTACAATAGTGATATGCTAGTACCGAAAATTTTGTATCGACATCGAAGAATTAAGAGAGACAAACAAGCCCCAAAAGATCAAATACGAAAGGGGTTAGGAACTACCATAATATAAATATAACAAATCATAATGTAAACAAACAAACTGAAACTGATTTATAAGTAACAATTGTTAAACAAAGCAGTACCTGTTGTGACAAACATCCAGTTGTGTTTGATCTATATTTGTATGTTGCACTATTCCTTGCTAAAAATTTAAGTTACAGATTAAGATATTTATTTAATACATGATAAATGGAATAAGATAGCGTAGCCAGCAATTATTTGGTTGGTTTTATTTTATTTTATTATTATGCTCTTTGATCGAGAAACATAACTATGGTTCAGCAAACTAAAATCAATGACCGTAAAAAATGGTGGTTAAGATAATCAATTATAATAATTATTTGCAATAACAACAATATGATTATGTATCTATTTCCGTGCATGCAAAGGTTGCTCGAAACATAAGACCGCCAATTGTAAAAATATATCTTACATTTCATCTTTATGTTGTTTCTTTTATGTTTATCTATTCTTTTATGTAACAATTCTAATTTTATTCATAGCAATATATTAAAGTAATATTACTACTTATTAGGTGAAGTATAATAATCATTACTATTTTACTTATCGCGAATATTGTTGGAAAACAGTTATCTTTACTCGCGTTAATTAAACGTGTGGTTTATGCATATCTTCTCAAAATGTAAAGAAATATGTATTTGGTGTAGGATTCCAATCACGTCGCTCAATATTCTCAATTCATTTTGCCTTGGTTTTAAATTTTTGGTTATCTTAAAAAATATTCTAATTTCACTTAGTTTGTCCTTCTGAATAATACAATATTGATGTGTGCTCTAACATTCTTTCAAAGACAAAAACCGTAACTGATAAACGGGCGTCTGTTAAAATATCGATATCAATAATTTCTAAACAAATCCACCCACCCATCCCTAAGCTCGTGTGTAAACAAACATAATGATTTTAATGTGTATAAATCACGCCTAAAAGGGTCCAAAGCTTAACAAACCAGATCCACATATCATTTTAATTGATAAAACACATCCAAAAGTAATTATACAAAGATATTTGCTAATTTTCGGTAAAAACAGTTACTAACCTATGAAAATATATTTCGGGGTCTTTCTTGCGTGAATTCGATTTGCATCCTTTCACACAACACTGAGTCATTTTCGAAACTTAACAAATACACTAATAAACACACTGAACAATTGAGAATATGATTATATTACTTTAAATTCAATATTTATGAAGATTTGTTTACATCGTCTGACACTACATGTACTTGCCGACTGTCCAGCATAAAATGGCGTTTCTGCCGCAAGGCGGTCCCAGTGTGTTGAAGTAAACGAAATAGTGCCATATGCGAAGAAAGCAATTATTTTTGTCTTTGTTTGTTGCGTTCCAAATAAGCTTTGAGTAAAAGAGATAGACATATATATTGACAATTCTGCGTCGATTTCCCTAACATAAATATAACTTATTCATATAGCTAACTTTTGAGGCCTGTCCTCTTTATATTTAGTCATTGATTCTCACATACGTTTGACAGTTCTTTTAAATTTGGAAGAGTATGGGGCAGAGTTTATGATTAAAATGTCTTTTAACATACCCAACTTCGAACTAAATACAAGTTTTCAGTAAAAGGTTCAAAGGGTACTTTTATACCTTTTTACCTGGTTATATTTGCGACAAGATACCCCGGGACTGTCCCGTGGGCGCCGAAGAAGACCACCGCGTGTTTCAGTTGGTATGTCAGTGTAGGGTTTATATAGGGTTAGGGACTCCGTTCAATGTTCGCTCAGATGATTTTATACTCCCGAGTGTCGACATTGTCCGTAAGACCGGTGATATCAACATAACAGTTCCACTCATCCCAAAGAAGTGAAAGTGATAACGCGTTTTCTACGCGAAAAAAAAGTTATATTCGTTATACTTAATTTTTCACTTAAAATCGTCTTCCCGAGTATACATTATACAAAATATTTTCCTTTTACTCTTAAAAACGTACTTATTTTCGAAAGTGAACAGTTCATGTCCAATGCGGTGAAATACTAGGTACAATAAACCTTACCTGAGACCCCAGAAAAAACACTTCAAAAGGCTCAAAGCGACTTAATGACGAATGGCCGACCCTTGTTTAAATGAGATATTGATTCCAGCAGACTATGTAGGTGCGCTATGTGACTGATTTCTACCGCATCACGTATAAACAAGATAACGAATCGATTAAATTGAACGCTTGTGTCATCTTGTCTATGAGTAATCAAGATGGCGCCTGAGAGTTGTGAAGATTGGCTCCAAGCAGTTCCAAAATTCCGCGTACCTCCTCAACGAGCCCTTTATACCTCTAACAATCAACATTTATCCACTGACCATCAAATCAAGCATTCACGACTGTGCACAATCTTGTTTGCCTTCAAGCGCGTTTGTAACACCACCATAAACCGACATCAGTGTTATTGCAAAATAACCCTTAACCCACACCCGGTAAGTCCTCGCGAACGGCAAACACAATATTGCGAATGGGCTCTAAAATGTGGCGGTGCTTTCGGAACTTACAAGCGCGTCTTTGTAGATGCGACCAGATGTGGCAGGTCTCCCTCACCGTTCCCGTTCTACAGGTTTCCAAACCATAGAGGGATCGGTGGGTGCTCACCTTCTTTGTTGCTATGAATCGCGTTTGTATTGACAGATGTTTTTTTTAAAGGATACGACTCTTTGTGTGAACGTTGTAAAAAATTCTTGAATTCTATAGGTGTTTAACTTGTTTTATGGATATAAGTTTAGCCGCCAGTATGACGTACTTGTATTATGATTGCCTCGGATAAGTGAGGTCTCGAAGAATGGTGTAAAATTATATAGGAGGTCATATTTTTACGTCTTTTTATACGAAGAAACATTCAAGTCTACATTTCCAATCATGCAGAAGCGACAGATGGGCAATTTGATTTATGATTTATTATAAAACACGGAGAGAAATTATTTTTACCGGGACGCACCAACCATTGTAAGTTCAAGGAATGCACTTTAGTTTGTCAACCTTTCAGTCCCTAAAGGGTGCATAAAATCATGCGCAAGATCATTTGTGACCGCTTCTCCACCAACCTGAATGCACCCTTACATTTCATACTTATGCTCAGTACACAAATGAATTTTAAACATTATTGTGAACGGCAAACGAGCATTGCTAAACCATTAATATGAAATGATGTTAAACCAGATATGAATTATCCATAATCGTGACAGACTAATGGATGTAGCATACGAATGAGCGGAATCCATTTGAATTGTTCAAAACTGCACGTAATTAAGACTTCACGACGTGAGCTATTGGAATGCGTGTTTTTGTAGTGACACTCACGAATCGGAATTTATTTGAGTATCGTTAAATAACGGGTTCCTACCAGGTATATGGCTAACTTGACGTGGAGGAACGCCTCAATCCTCTCAGTGCCAGACAGTCACCACAATATAAGATTAAGTAAGTATAATATAGAAGTGGAGTAATACCTCAACCCTTTCAATACCTATTTAAAGCATTTATTTTTCTACACACACATAAAAAATACGAAAATATAAACAAAAAAAAAACACAGTTAATATTAGACATACAAAAAGGGTTTATTGCATTACGTGTGGTAGAATGGTTACCATCCAGCATACCTAGCAGTTAGAATATATCCCTGTTGATATTATAAGACTAAACAAAGCTTACAGCCTAGCCTAGCCTTATTTAGTGTAAAATGACACTTTACGCCTCAGTCTAGGCATTTGCGATGGAGCTTACACGCCTTTGGTATTTGATTGTTTAAAAATAAGTTTCTCCTTGTCTATGTAAGGTCAGGGTGTCTTATTCCGTCTTCGGGGGTATATCCGTCGTTTTGTGCACGGCCGTTTCTAATCGAAGGAGAGCTTTGGCCATATAGGTAAATAGGGGATTTTCGACTTTCTTACCTATGCGGCTATCGAAGCTATCCTTCGAATAGAAAGTCCGTAATTGCAAAGACGAATTCGTTCCTATTGACGGAATAAGGCCCTCTGACCTTAACAATATATAGCATAACTTAGGACGGTCAATATCTATGTTGAGATTTAAGCATGTTTAGCAAGACCTTTGTCTTGAGTTTAGTATTCTAAACAACGATGTAAATAGTATATTTTGAGATAAAAATAACTTATTCGATCAACAAGGATTCAAAGAGGAACCGAACGGGAGTTAGTAGAAGGTTGAACTACAGTAATGACGGTTCTAACAAAAAAAATACCTCATTAAATTCCGGACCTCTAATAGTGGGCAAATTGTTTTAAAATTATATTCAGTTGGACATTTGTAGTTTTAAAGTGAACAATTTAAACGGCGATAAGAAATAATTACAACCGCCACGTTGACAATAATCGTTCTGTTAGATATGCAAGGTTTTAGATAAATATTCTAGGCTGGATGCATGCGACGTATTCTTTACTTATGTTGATATTGAGTCTATTTTTCTTTGTAAACTAATAAAGTAATAGCACCATGGTGGTTCTTCATCTTCCTCATTCTCTTTCCTAAAAATTCTCACGTGAGATATCACTCCTAGCAGATACCTATTACTTACGCATGACACCTACCGACGATTCTTATGTTCTATTATTTTATGATTTTGGAAGTTTCAGACGGTTTAGTTAGGGTTTTGTTTTTTGTTGATGTATGAAGGAGGCTTTCTATATACATTAGTAGTTTATTTAACTCCATAATGAGTAATGTAAAAATTTCCTTTAACTTGGTGATTGAAATTGCCAGCAATTTGGCAACAATTTTTCATATGTAACGTTAATCTTGTGTGTACTTGAATTATAAAGATACATTAATGATGTTTTTAATCAGTGAAATCATAAAATAACTATAAGAATATACGTTACAAGCTTCGATTTATCACTGACTGCTTGTGTGCCTGCACTGCTGCATCCCTTATTAGTAGAAACCTCAGAACTATTGTTCTATACCCTAAAGTAGAAACCATAGTCAATAACAGTTACTCATCAGAACAGTATGGTCATATGTGACATAAATCCTTTCAATTGACCTTTACTGCTGAATGACACAATCAATAATCGAGTCACTCCAATTGAACGCACTATTAAATTTGTCATAAAGTTCACATACTCATCATTCGCTTTGTGACTAAAAGCATAGAGCACGTACTGTAGTCCTTTGAATTTTGTAGCAAATTCTTTATAGTACCGCAGTGGTTTTGCATTGGTTTGTACCTAGGCGGATTTCTAACCCCTTTGTAGACAAAAAAATTCTAAACATGCTAGATGTTTAAATTTCTAGTAAAATGTTCTATGACCATATAATATATTATTTTATTTTTCTTATTTTTTGATGTATAAAATTAAACAATTAGGAACTTTCAAATAGGCCTGTATAATTGTATAGACTGACGACTATCTGGAGTCTGGACTCAAAATAAAGTTACTATATTTGGTAAGTTACTAAAGTATGTAGTATACGTAGCATTGTATGTATCTATTTATTTATTGGTATATCTGTGGAGTATTCTCTGTAAGAGTTTTATGACTGCGCGGGAGTTGTTGTCACTCTTTGGTGTTGGGTACACGGGGTGGACTGTCCTTACCGCCGTCCTTGCGCCGTTAGTTTAGTATAGTCATAGTGTAGTAAGTAGAGTAGTTAAAAACAAACCATGTGTATTTATCATAAGGTTTATAGTACCATCTCTGTAGCTACCGTCGATATTGACTACTGATACGGTTAAGGTCTTAGTCATCACGCTTACTTAATGTTTCTTCAATCTTGCTGACTATAAACAGCCACTATAAAACAGGCAAAATGACATAAAGTTACTGCGGTGTAAAAATTGCATTGTATGATCTGTCGAAAGGTGCAAACGTGTACAGAGTAATGAAATCAGACCTGTCATTTCCAGTGCTCAGCAACGTATTCATTCTTCTGATGTAGCAGTATTCATTTATTTATTTAAGGGGAATCACAACTTCTTAGTAATCTACTCGTCACATAAATGTATAAGCCGACCAAATACAAAAGTTACTCAAAATTTTGCCAAATGGTAATAAAATAAGTACTATCTACATTAGCTGTTTAATATAACTGTTAAATAAAATAGATTGAAAACTACTGGCCCAAAACCTTATAGGAAACGCATAGAAGTGCACTTAATGCCTGAGTCAATCTCTAAGTCATCCTGTAGGAGTTGTAGAGATGAAATGGGTAGTGGTAACTGACACCGTCATGAAGTTTTTATACCTTGATAAAAATGATAAAACTATCCATCTGCTGTAAGAGAAGACTGCTCATTTATACCACCAATCATTAGAAGCGAAAGGTATCGTTAGGTATCAGACGACAAATGTAGGGACGGGTGACGTCACTCCAAGCTGCCACAGAGCTGACGTGCTGTATCCACGTTACTCAAAGCAATGTTTTATATATAAATAGCACCACAAAAATGTCATACAGGAAGTGACCATGAGTCAGCAATGGCGGAAAAGTAACGTAGCATTTAGCGTAGTCCTGAAATGCGGTTTCAGGAATGAGTCATTGCCTGTGTTCTGTGAGGTATTATTTACGTCAGAAGCATTGTAGTAGGAATGACAGTTAACTAAGTGGTAAATTTCTTATATGTCACTATAATACAAAAAACGGACACTCACGCATTTTTCCCTGAAGGGTTATGCAGAGGTGCAAACAAGGCACCGACTTTTCGCTAAGTTTGTTCTGACCTGTAATGTGATAGGGGGCGAGCCTATCGCCATATCGGGCACAAATTCCAGACTCCGGCCTGATACCGAGCAGAAAACCCCAAATATCACTGCCTGGCCCGGGATACGAACCCAGGTTCTCAGAGCGGCTGTACCACGCATGCACTACAACTTCGCCAGAAACAGTCATTCCTTAGAAAAATTTTGGACCCTTTAAATTTTACCATAGTCTCAATCGTAAACATCAAATAGCGCAATTTAAGTCACTTAAAAAATAATAAAAACCTGACCCGCCATTAAGCGATGTTAACATCAAGGCGGACAGTTAAACAGGAGGATATCAGAGATTATCGTGTGAATCATACCGACTTCAAAACTTCGGGGAAACCATTTTGTAACCATATAACTGTTTTTGTAATTCTAGGTATGTATGGGGCAAAGTACCTTTTGTTTGACTTAACAGTAATTTGTTTTGATTATGTAGAAGATTGAGTTATGTCTTGTATTTTTAATTTATGTGTCAAAACGTATAGCACTACAATTATAACAAAATATTGATCATTAAGTGCCCCTATACGATAT
>NC_051130.1:3723462-3741462 GCF_014839805.1 Manduca sexta
TTAGATAATACGAAATATCCAAGGGACGCGATCCAGATGGCCCACTTTCGTGGCGCAGTGTACTCGCCGGTCGGTACAGTGCGGACCGGTTTTGTTTACATTAACGTTCGAAGGCCGCGCTAGTGTGCATGACCGCGCCTGTGTGCGTCACGTCGCTACGTCACTTTGTTTACATCTGCACTGGTGTGCGTTTTGTGTACACCGGATTATATTTTACAAATGTGCGTGAGGTCTTATCTGGGATACCAGGTATTTAATTTGAGTTTAGAGTATTTTTTACTAATATTAGATAAATGGGAAATTCATGTTTCGATTAAAATATTATAAAAATTATGTAGTTTAATTAACGTTTATTATGGTTAATTTTGTTTAGGTATGTCCTTTAAAATCGAGAGATATTTTAGAATGGACAACAATATTGTTTTAAAATAGAAAATGAGACGCGGAGTTTAAAAGTGATTACCTGGCTGTCTACTAATTACAAAAACATATTTTGTGGTTATAAACAGAAATAGGTTAATTAAAATGTCGGTGGGCACCCAGTTAACGTTTCAACACGGGAAAAAGTTTAAATTTATTTTATGGTATATTTAGCATGTTAATTGTACATTTAAAACAATAAAATACCTAATAATTTTAATTATAGTTCCAAAAGTTTATCGATAATCATATTTCAGTAATTCTCGGATTATACTAATCATAATCGGGTACCCCGAATACGTCACGCGATGCGGGCGGCGGGCGGCAGCCGGCACGTGAGCGTGTGGGTGTGTTCGCGTGCTGGCGTGACGTCACGCGCCGTGTCGTCACGCGCGCGCCCTTGTGTGCGCCGTGTACGTGTAGTCGCGCGTCAGTGTGCGCGTCGAGCGGTCGTGTCCGCGCCGCCATCTCTGTTCGTTGCATTTTGTGACCTTAACCGTCTGACGTGCATTCCGTCTTTACATAATTATCTAATGCATTGTAAACATACTTTACGACTAGTTAATGCGCGTTGAGTTTCCCACGATTCTTTAAATATTACTGTGATCAGGACATTATCAGATGCAAGTTGTGGGGATCTTTAACACACTTAAGATCCAAAACATGTGGGAATGTATTTACGGATGGACTAACTAAAGCATAATACAATCATCCGTACATTTCTGCAACTGCATCATCATGCTTTAGGCGTGAGCACTGCCGACATGTGATTGATACCTTTCTGCCTACCCTGACAGAAGCGTGATGCTATGTAGATCCTAAAACAGGATTAGGACACGTCCGCTGCACGTCTAGTCCATTGGTATTCAGCCTCGGGCTGTTTCCCGGAATCGACCGTCCGACCTTCTCTGGTGCCAAACTTCGTGGAAATCAATTGAGATGTGTGGGGTCATCTATCATGTCTGGAAACTAATTCGGTACGGGTTGGAGTTTTTATAGAGACGAAAGTAACGCTCGCTTGATGTATGAGCTTATTCTGTATGACAGTGTAAACGCGTAACGCGGCCGTGTCATGTTATCTTCAAGAAATGTGCGTGGAATGGTATTCTGTAAGCCAAATTTCTATAGTCCTAAGCATGATGCGTTGTGTTACGTGCTTGTTACGCACTGTTAAAATAACGTGCGGGATAGAGAATAAGGCCCCAGTGGCGAAGGAACCGTATTACTTGATTCCTGCTGGCTTCCTTTCATGTAGAATTGCTGTAGGAAATAGTAGCGTAGCTTGATATAGAAAGGCCCTATATCTTATATGTGTTGGGGGCTCTACAGGGCAGTGCGAACTTTTGGCTGCATAGTTTAATGTAAGTATGAGCTAGGGTTGCAAGATTTTTCCAGCCTTTTAGGGACAAATGACTAAATGTAATATTTACCAGGGATAAATAAGGAACGAAATTATTTTGTGTCATTTTTTTTATACTTTTTCGAATATCGTGTTAGTTTTAACATATTTTTATTCTATAATGATTTCTTATGTTTACGCGAATGTTAGACATTGAAATAAAAACTAAAAACTATTTAAACGGATTTTATCGCGGTTTTTTATATTATTATTTTCTCCCGACGTTTCGAAAATTTTAAACACCGAGTTTTTTAAATACCGAGTGGTATTGACATGTACGCGAAAATGCGAACGTTGCCTGCGTGAGTACTTGTCAATCGTAGATTGATCGATTTACGGAACAGAGCCTGTTCTGCCAGGACATTTTAAAATGTGCCTAAAATACAGGACGTCCGGGAAAATACGGGACTTCTGGCTAATATAGGCCAAGAAGGGCCCCGTATCACTGATTCGGCTGATACAGCGGTAGATACGCCCCAGGAAACTAATGATCTATGATAGATTCTACATAAGTTTTACATAGCCCTAAGCTGGCAGGCATTGGGCTATATCGACCCTGCGCCACTGCGCAATCACACGATACCTATTAGTGGTATAGCCTACCTTTGGCCAGACAAATAACAGACTACTGTTCAAAGATGATACCTTATGATCGCGATATGCGCAGGAAACATTTGAACTACCTCTTAAGAATGGCTACAAGTTTGACCGACAAGTCGTACAAAGTTAATGTTTTGCGATTTGTTCATTCCCTCTTCGTGACGAAATGTAGAGGACAAGTGTCATAGGAATTTGCTATCGTTAGCAATCGTACTGTGCAATTTTATAACTCCAAAGCAACAGATCCAGTTTAGAAGTAATAGACAATGCGGCAATATTTTCCCAAAAGGTCTTACATACCAAAGATCTTCCACAAAATATTTTTTTCTAGAAATATGACAAATCCACAATCGAACTTTTAATAAATAAAAACAATTCATATAAGCTGATAAAATTGCGCGTACGCACTATGATTGGTAAGGTTTTTGTAAAAATGTACACTGTATCGCTAAGAGAAAACGCGAGACATTATCGCAACGGCATTTTTGTTAATTGATTAGATCATTTCCTTACAGTATTACATTGTACATATTATTTTGGAATTTGCTTGAAATGTACACAAATAATCCCTTTTCAAACATTTCACAAACAGTTTGTATATATCATAACCAACTTTTGGCTTTGAATTCCTTTTTAAATACACTTATATTTTCATATTCATTAAACACTTACGCAGTCCTCATGTAAATAAAACATTACTTTGTTTACATCTCAGTAAATTTATATTTACATTTTGATTTATTTAAATTATAAATGTATTATTACACAGTGCATTAGGGTGTTAAATTGGCACCGAGCAAAAAATTTCGGCAAAAATCTCTACTTCGAAAATCTTTTGATCAATGGAAAAGTAATTTGTTACGCTCTCACTGTCAAACCATTGATACTATAAAAGATTGCACAATTTCGGCAACTCTGTTATATTCTCTCATAGTAGTGTGTACCGGAAAGTTGAGTACGCTAGAAGTCTGCGCAGCGCCTTAGTTAAAAAATGCATAATTACAAATCTATTCCTCACTCGTGCATCGCTTTCAGCACCTGCCGCACAGGTGGTAAGAATCTATTAGCGTCGCAATACGTGCTCTGTCACTAGCCGCCATCTTTGTTTCCGTTCCCTCACGTTTGGTAAACATTTGATAACACTATGGCCTGTTTTTGTTAAGAAGTACGTTAATATTACTTCACAATAAAAAGGGAAAATTAAAAAAAGAGTACGATCATTAAATACGGATTTGAAAAAGGAAAGCTAATTAATCAGCCAGTTTCGCCGGAAAGGATACTGGCCGTTTAAGATGGATTCGACTCGTAGTAGGAGTGGCGTGTGATTCGAAATTCAAAATTTGCCGAGACTAGACTGCCATGACCGGATACTAGGCAACTTGGCCGGACGAGGCAACTATCTTGGGCTTTATAAGATACCGGATTAAGTGGAAGTAAATTGTGACAAAGATATATCGATATCCGATTGCGGAAATCCATATTAATATAATATATATTTTAACGCGATCATGACGTTAATTAGGAATGATATAATTACAGGTCCAATAGCTAGAAATTAATAAGAACATTCACTGCGCCACTATACAGAGACTTATAAATAAAGACATTTGCAAGCCAAATCAATGCGTGCTTTAAAACATATTAATTAAAATTTTAAATTCCACAAGTACAATGGAACTGTCTTGAAAAATTATGGCCTGATTTAAGTATCGTATTGTCCAGTTGTAGCCTCGATACTGCAGTACTTTAAGAATTCCCAAGCACCTTCTGCTTTTACAATATTACCACAGAAAATTATGGATATATGTTTAAATATTATATTGATTAATTAATCAATAGGAATACCTAAATATATCTAAAAAAGTGTTATAACGCATGGTTTCACCGCCCAGCCCATCTGTCACTACAGGCACGTACTCACCGCTCATACGCAATGCAAATGACCCCCACATTATCGCTCATATCCGGACGGCCGCTAATTTATCGCCAGCGAGTGCATTTTATTTCACCCACTAAGGGTTTTGTGACAATTTATTGTTTCCGTATTTGGTGGGAATCGAGTTGGGAATTTTGTTTTTGTCCTTACATTGTACTGGATCTGGATTTTATTATTGTCGTACGCTAGATTTCCGAGTAGAAACCACTGCATTGTTCATTTCTGCCGTCAATCAGTCATGTAAGTTAGGAATCGAATGGTCATACTGAGGAGCATGCTCAAGATCAAGCTAATGGAAAAACTAGAAAATCAGGATCGTGGCATTACGCTAGGAAGCGAAGTATTTAGAAACATGAAAAAGCACGTTCTAAAATACAATTTATAAATAAAATATACTTTGGAGGCACGATAATTTGAAACAAAAAAAAATATTCTTCTTGCTTTGCACATAAATTAACGCTTTCAGTAGTAGAGGATGCGCGTGCCTAGCAGTGACGAAGCATAATATAATAGGTATGTTATTATACACACATTGACGCCTTTTATCCACGAAGAGGTAGGTAAAGATACAACAAGTGCAGCCACGTCACCGAGTATTCCATCCCATAATGTGATACAGGCAAGCCTATCGCCATACCGGGCACAAATCAGACTCCGGGCTAATACTGAGTGGAAAAAGTCAATATCACTGTCCGACTCAGGGATGGAGCCTGAGAACTCAGCACTGCAACCTAATGTAAATACGCCACCAAGGCAGTTAACAAATTCATCATTATCAGCCGCAGGATGTCCACTGCTGAACATGGGCCTCCTCCCAAGATCTTCAGATCGACCATTGCTAAACATAGGCAGTCGAAATACCTCAAAGATTTCCAGATCGACCTATTGGAAACCCGCATCCAGCGATCTCCTGAGACTTTGATTAGGCAATCTGTCCACCTCGTGGGTGGATGATAAATTATTATGGACCTAGTTAGTATATAATTACGTATAAATTCCTTTGTAAACAATTCCACGCAACATTGATATGTATGTAGCCAGTGGAACATGTCCTTCCGGCCCTGACAAGTAAGGCCAGATGTCAGACGTGCGGAACTCAGCAGTGTGCCCTATCTACAAGTGTAAAGTAATATAACGAACAATGTAAACTACATTGTATTTAACACCAGATACAGTGAAAAAATGTATTTATGCGTATGCGCATGTTTTTAGTAGAGATAAGGAGAGATGTAATAATTGACCTCACCTTTCGCCTAATTTGTTCCTTCATTGCGTTTTGCGACAGTGGACAGTTAGGGCCTTATTTACAAATGAAACTCACCTTCGAGTAGCATCTCAGGTAGACATATAATGTATTGAACTATTTAATAATCCAAGCTTAAGCTGTCATTATGACCTTGTTCTTAGCTCAGCCGCCGCTGTTAAGTAAACAATACACAAATGTCAAAATACGTCTTACGCAGTGACTTAAGATATTTAAGATGTTGCTATCTGTTTATTAAACAGCGACGACCTTAAGATGCTGACTAATTTGACAGCGTCTCAGCTGATATCGCACTTCAGAGCGGAATTAAGTTGCATCCATGAATACAGTCCTGATTAAAATTAAATTGTAATCATTTGTACACTTCTATGTTATTTCATATATCTTGATACTTTTTAAGGTCCTAAAACTCAAACTAAATAGTAATCATATTATGTACATTTATACGTTATTTCATACATCTTAATACTTTTTAAGGTCCTAAGACTCAAATTAAATAGTAATCATTTGTACATTTATACATTATTTCATACATCTTGATACTTTTAAACAAAATAAAAACGGAGAATTTAAATTGTCCGTAACAAAAAACGGTCGAGCGATATCGATGTTATCTATCTTAACGACTTTATTAACACAGTTTAATAACGTTAATTACACCTCATGAGAATGGACATTAACCTCTCGATTTTCTACGCATCCGCTTCGGAGCATTGACATTGACGCCAAACATATGTTTGACGATATCATTTAATAAAAAGTAGTATTTGAGTTATTTTGAAAATAAAAAAATTAATAATATACGATTATGATTTTTCATATTTGTTTTTATATTCTCTTTAGTTTTTTTCTTTATCTCTGATTTGTACTGTATTTATTTTCTTATATTTGGAATTTTAATATTTTTATACATTCATAATATTCTTATTCTGAATTTATGTATAGTGTTTTACGATTATTTTGTAATGCCATTGGTTTATTTACCGCTCAACAGTCAGATAATATTAGACCCATAAAAATTACCGTAACTTTTCCTACTTTCAACTTTGACATTGGCAAAATCATCGTCTGCCAACGATGGAGCCACAATCTAAAAATTGAATTGAATTAGTTTATTTTGGTATTAGTAAAGTGATATTTGTTTTTCTGCTCAGTATCAGCCCGGAATCTGAATTTGTGGCGATATGGCGAAGTTAAAGAAAAAAAAAACTCTAATTATTAATTTTGAGAAACATTACACATTTTTTCGGTGGAAACTAATTTATTAAATTCCAGCCTCAGGGGCGACTGATCGGTTATGTTGGGGTCACCAGTCTATAACCCTGCGATGGACAGAATCCTACCACCCTACACGGGCATACCAACCCAAACATCGTTATATCACTGGCATTATGAACCAGCACGTTTGCCTTAATATAAAAAAACAGAGGTGCAACGTACCAGTGAATACCCTCATATTACAACAAGACAATGAACCTGCGGAGTAAATGTTTGCACAATTTTTATAACATATGTTTAATAAGAAATGCGCAGTTTTATCGCCAAATGCCTTGGAGGTGAAGTACTGTTGAAGTTATATTATAGAAATTGTGCGTAGCTGCGTGAACCTGGCTTTATATTCTTAAGTCTGTACTCGATTTTTGCTATTTAGTTCAGTCTATGGTTGCACCTCTCTTATTGTCTTTGACATACAAAATGGGCTGTGTAATGCTATTGTACAAATATTAATGTAATGACTGATTAATCCGAGTAAATAAAAATACGAAACGTGTAAAATCTCGTTTAGTTACACTAGGTATGACTGCGGTGGTCTCTGTTTTGATTCCCTGGTAGGGTAGACTGAGTTATTCTTAGCATTAACCAGGACTGGAGAGCGGTGAACAATAAAGCTCGCCTTCTATAGGTTACCGTCATGCAGTCTTAGCACATTGTGATATATACCTATCCAATGTAACATTTATAAATTCACGATATTATTGCAATATTTAAATGTAAATCATTGTAACACGTTGAAGTAGTTATCTATACTCTATTTATTTTAGATGGAGACATTATTCCGTATTATACTACTAAAGCCGGTACGACGAAAAAAAACAGCGGGTATTTATAGCGCGAAACGTCTTCATGCGGGCAAATACAAACCAACGGCTAGTTAATTTTCAACGTCAACCATTAGACTGATAATTTGCTGTTCCTTGCAACGCATTACCTGAAGTAGTTTACATGTATGCAAATACCCGCGGTCACACGTGGCTTGGCGCGACAGCTGCCGATGCCGCGATATTGTCGCTTTCCGACTGGAATTAAATATTTCCTAGTATAGGGGCTTCGTTGCGGCTTAACCGTTTCTGTCCTGGCAAATTAATATCAACGTTTGATCTTGATACTTGTCCTGTTCTGGGATTAAAAGGATACAGTTAAAGTTCTCTACCTGCCAATGTAAGTATCAAAATTTGTTCAGCCGCTTTATAGATTAAAAAAAAGTACTTAAATTATTTTAGTAAAATAAGAAAGAGCTAGAAAAAATTACGTTTATCAATAAATTCATCGCAATTAATTTTGATCAATAAAAAAAAACATTAAATTCTTTCGCGGACGAGTCAAATAAAAATAAACCTCAAGCGTTAGACTAGTGCCTACGATAACGCGAACTGGTTTTTATAGCTGTGGGTCAGGTATGTGACGTCATCGCGTATTGCACATGGGACGTAATTGTAATTACCGACGGGGGCTATGACCGCCCCGAGATAGTGCTGTGCATTTTTATGCGGCGCGAGATGTAATTGGTGTGAGATGTAGGCGGACTTAAAAATTACAAATGCCGTTTATTTTATGAGAGATTAATGTAATTAGGTACCTTTTATAAATAAAAAAAAAAAGTAAATTCTATATAAACTATTCCACTTGGCTTTTCCGTTAAGAATATCGAATTCCGATTCATAAATAGAAAGTTCGTAAAATTTTATGTTATTAAGTATTTTGTATGCATGCTGCTATGTTTGATCTTATTTAGGACTATTTTCGATAAATTTATACCCTGTTCTTAAGATAATATGGTTCATAATAGAAAATTGTGTATAAAAATATAGATTATACCAATAATGTGGGCGCGGATTGCAATTGCCTTCCTCTGCTTTGTACATACCTGAAACAAATATAAATAAATTAGTAATGACTCAATATTTTATCATAAAATTCATGCAAACCATAATATTTTCTCAGTTTTATTTGTGGCTATCGTGTTTTATGAACAGTAAACTTATTAAATTATTACCAAAATTATGACTAAAATATAAAACATCTAGGCTATGCCATGTTTTACTTTATATGACGGTGCGTCAAAATTTGTTTAGTTTCTATACTTTATTTACTAGGTGATAGTCAATTTCGCCCCACTACAAAATTTTCCGAAAATAATAGTCTTAGTATAATTTTTCGGGATAAAACATAGCATATAATAATCCAGGTTATGGTTTATTTGTGGGCCACATTTCATCAGAATCCGTTCAGAAGTATCAGCGTTAACTTATACCAAACATCGAAACAACTTCACAAATTTTTCGTTTATAATATTAGAGGTGTCCGGTTTTGCCTTTACTGCGGCATGAAATAGTCATATATTACCGAAATTTCAAGTTACCAGACTGCAGTTAATTTGGTGCATGTTAACAACCTCTTTCGATCCAAGTTATTACGTCTCTCGAGTTAAAGTAACGGTAACATTCGAGTTTTTGACTGATAATAGTATGCAGAGGAAAGCCAAGAGACTCGCCACCGTGAGAAAAGATCTCGCGGTTTCGACAGAGCCGGCTCGCGTCATTTAATTGATATTAAAGGTATGCAAGTCCACAGAAGGCAACTGACGACGCTGGTCGGTCGTAATATTCTCAGAATAAACACTGATTTGTTCTGAATGTAGTATCGTTTTTGAGTTCTTGAATTCATTTAGGTTGTGCGCAAACACTAAAATGTCTCAAACTGTTGATTGGTTATTCCTTAGACAAATATGTACACATGTTGAAGGAAGCCTTTAATCTTTATAGCAAAATTTATGTTTTAACAACTTCTGATACTTAATTATTGCTTTTATAAGTATTCTGAATGAATAATGAACGATTTTTAAACTTCATCAACGGTCTATTATTATTATGCAGCAACCTCGAACCCGTAAAAGGTCCCGTTACGCAAGTCTGGACGTCACTGCGTCCTTAGTCTGAACTCCCGCAAAAATACGAGTATAGTTGCAACAGCCTGTTGAGAAATATATTTTAAGATTGACGGAGTTTCTGACGCAGTAGAAACCTAACAAACTTCTTTCCTCGAAGTGAGGCAAGTTATTTTTGTTGTTTTGTATTATATATTTACAGTGGTCATGAAGCAAGTGAACTTGTTAATTTCCTTGCTAATGCCATAGAAAGGTTAATAACAGAATCTATTTTCTATATTTTAGCAACAACCAGAATTTTGAGTTTGTATTGCAAAACCTCATCACCTAACCAAGCATTTACATCCTTCGAGAATACAGCTTTGTTCAAACTAGGACTTTAAGCAGAGAGTAATTTAGCCTATTTTCTAACCCACAACTTCACTTATCCTCATATCCATATATCAGTAAACGTTCCAACAAGCGCTCAGTCACGTATGCGGTTATTGTGGATGTCAACATGAATATCTCGTTTGTTTGCTCCCAAGATACCACTTTAAACACGTTCCTTGCGTTAATATTGTAATGGCTCTTTAGTAAAATATGTTAGTTAGAACTAATGGTTTCCTTTGTTTCTAAAGATTAGTAATTGTCATTTCACTTCTCAATTATGCGAGCTTAAGATTATCCTGATTTTACATTTTTCGGAGGTAAAATGTGTTTGAGGGTAAGCTATGAAAATACTGAATTGATTATATAAATATTCCACTAATAGGCATTACACACTGGGCAAGAATCACGGATTCGAAGGTCAGTAATAGAAACTAAGACAGACAGGGGTTGCGGATACTTTTATGTTAATCTTCAAATATTGTATATAATATAACTTTTCCGTGCCAGAATTGAAAAATATTAATTATTATTTTTAACGAATCAGGAAAGACTGGCAACAGCAAGCTTAAGACAGATCTTTGTAGGCCTTTACCCTTTAGTGGTACGAATATAGCTGATAGTGGTATATTTTATAGGCTACATCTAACGCAAATAGAGCTCAATCATACAAAAAAATCCCAAAACCCGTAAACCGCAGATGCACTAGGGGCCGGCCCGGGCGCGGTCCGGCGATTGATCAGCGGGGTCGGCGACCGCTCTCCCTCTAATTTGAATTCGCGGCGTTATCGCGCGGGAGCGTAATTGGATAACGATGAGGGCGCCAGGACCCGCCATGTGGCGCCTAAGGGACCTCACCGAACGCTATTAGCGCCATTGTTCCTGATATAGATTCTCAGAAAAATAGGTCAACTATATGAGCTGTTTAGTAAATGTGTGTTTAGAAATGTACGAATTTTACGTCCGTAAAATTAGCAGTTTAAAATTGTTTTACGTGTATGGAAAAATAGTTTTTAATTGATACAATAAAATAGTTATTTATGGAATTAATTACGTCATTCTTAAAACATCGCAGATCACCATTAGCAAATATACCTAAAGAGACATATCAAGATCAATTGATTCAAAACTCAAACATGACAATTTGTACATCAACCTATAACTATACACATTAATTGGAAGTCCCAGAAATATACAAACATAACCATCAATCAGTGCATTCGACAGACTGATGCAATTAGGAAGTAGGCTGGCTGGGGGCAGGCAACGTCTCATCCGTAACTTAGTTTACGTACAAACATACTTATAGGTTTATTAGGGTCCGGGGTGGAACAAAAAGTATAATTAGGTTTTAAAAGGTAGAATCGTGAGTGCTGGGGGTGTCTGGGCTGTTGTTTGTGAGGAAATTAACGATACAGAAGCACTTTTTTAGTCTGTTTAAAATTTAAAACAAAACTTGGTCCAGTATATATCAAAATATAAAATGATTTTTTTATATACCTAGTATTATAATTAATATTTTAAAAGTAAAAAAGTAGCATCAATTTACACGCGTAACTCCTAATTTCATAATATAATTAACCCCAAACAAAAACCCTGATTACGTCCCACAAGGTACAACCTTTAAAAATGTACTAGAGTGTTAAAAGTACAGTCATCGCATTAAACCTCCCGTTGTCAGCTTGATTATTGTCATAAGGCTCATGGTTCTGCGCATGCGTACAGTTAACATCGTTAGATGGCCACTAAAGTAGACAAGAGGTGGCGGGTGGAGAGGGGGCGAATTCTATTACGCGTTTTATACGCTTCCCGTGCCTTAATATGGGGGGGAGGCACAAAAGCGGCTATTACAAGAAGACACCTCGTTCCACCGTGTTAGTGAGGGTGGATGTGTTCGTGTAAAGTGGTTCGCGTGTGTGGAGGGGCGTCGGTTGATTCGTTTCGCGCAGTTTATTTTAAATTATAACAGACGGCGAGGGGGGTGTAATCTGCGCAGCGGCAGATGACTGTTGACAAATTGATTTTATTATTTTTTTAAATGTGGAATATACTGGCCATAAAATATAGAAAAAAATATTATTGGATTTCGGCCAGTATTATAGCGGGAACGTTTAAATACTTAACACCACTTTTATCTATAACTTCCGTGTTTGAAGATAGAAGCAAAATAATATATTATGTCGGTATAGTGGACTCAGCACATAATTACTAATTACAATATACTATGTTCGTATCATTACGCGTTTAATATAACACATCTAGCCAGTCATTTAATTACATAATATCTCAGGACATATCTGCGGACTTGCTTGTTGTGTCGCCGGTCCACACTTCTATGACAATACAATGCAAAGGTTGTCTGAAAGACGTAGTGATAAAACTGTAATTTGTGCCTTTATTCCCTGTACACTATGTACAAAATAAACCGCCTGAAGTCAGTCGTTCTTGACTTCACCTGACCTTTATACCTGACATTATTTTCTAAAAGCAGAACAATAATCACTGCTAACTTCAGGCCATCGAAAATTATATCAAAATATATTAAATATTTTTTTCTAATTGTATTGTATAAATAGCATTGTGTGAAACGAAATTCTTTAATAGGTTTGTAACAAGGGACAATTAGTGCGGCCGGCACACCAAACAACGTGATGCGACGCAGACGAAGTGGGACGGCCAAGTTTGAAGCGCAGACAGCGCGGGACAAATTGTCCCGTTTCCTCCTTGAACATTATGTACCAATATATGTATTCAAAATTATAGTTTTATTTATTTTGTACTTGTTTATAATTGATAATTATTGGTACTGCTGTTATGTTATTTTTATTGTGATTATTTAAAATTGATTTTTAATCCCTTATATCTTTTTCTTTTTCATCCTTTGAATTTCGAATGACAATCAATAATCAATTATTTAAAATTATTTAAAAAAAAAATCCAAATTCAAATCCGCCATTTTAAATTCTCATCGGTCGCATCCCGCACTGGCACGGATGGGAATCCTGGTACGTGCCGGGCGGCAGCCCACGATAGGATTAGCCGAGTTATGCCGCGCCACGGACCGCGCATCATGCCCAGGCATAATCACAGATCCGCCACTTTCGGATTGATTAAATGGGAATTAGTTTTGAGGAATTAGTTATCTATCTACTTATAAGTTGTATAACATTGTAATACACATAGATAACGGTATATCAGGGAGTCCTATTCCGTTTATGGAGGTATATTCTTTTTGCAATTGCGAGCGTTCTAATAGGACAGCTTTGATGGCCTATAGGTAAATAGAGGAAATTTGTCTCTTTTATTCTAGTTTTTTATCTATATGGTCTTGTGGAGGGAATAGGGCCTTTGACACATTTGCTTACTTAACAAAACATGTATTGAAATATCTCTTCATCGAAAGTTTGCTTTAATATAAATTAATGTATGCGAAGATGTTTTGTGCGAATTACGCATACTCAATTGAATATAAGGTACGCTACTTTGCCTTAAAAATAACATTACGACAAATTCCAAAATATAACAGACCTCATCAACAAAACCTTATTTATAATGAATGAAAACAACATCTACTTTTTAATGACATCACATCGCCATCAAAACTTCAATCCACGTGTTAGCTAATTCCACGCGTAATACCTGGTCATCTTTCCCCGGGGCATCGTTATCAACCCCCATTACATCTAATAAGGAATTATGTCCACGCTCCACGGCCAACTTGAGCTTTTAACGTACATTATCATTTGAAAAATGCTGAGTTACGTACTTTTAAAAGGTTGCTCTCGTTTTGGGAATATGTTGTTTTCTTGTTAAATGGGTTTGAGTATTTTTGCTTTGAATGATACGAGCTTGCCGTACGCCTGATGGTAAGCGATACGATCCGTAAACTGTAGAAACACCATCCAACACCTTGAATTACAAAGTATTGTTTGGTATTCTAGTGCGCTCGCTATCCTGAGACATGAGATGTTAAGTCTTATTTTGTCCAGTAGTTATACTGCCTACAATGTCCTTCGAACCGGAACACAACAGTGACTACACTACTGCTTGGCGGCAGAAATAGACATTGCGGTGGTACCTACCCAAGCGGACTCTCACATATGAGAGACCTACCACCAGTAGTTGTCTGTACCCCTTTAATGAGAACGCAATAACACGATGTTGATCTATAAAGCATTTCGAATACATTCGAAGTTTTTGTGAAATATTGTCAGATAGATTTCCTATGTTGTACTGTTACAAAAAAAAAAGATAATATAAAGTAGTTATATGCCCTGAGAGGAAGCTGAGACTCGTTTTGTCGGTTCGTATACTCCTTGTTAATATTTCTATAATAAATAAAAAACTTAAATATAACTTAATACCATATTATCTTAAGGTGTTGAGAGGTGAAAAAAAAGCAATAGAACTGTATACTTTTAGACTCCTGTATATCCATAATCCGAAAAAATAACATTATATATTTTTATGACAGGGCTGTATGTCCGTAATTCCTTTGCCTGGTAAAAACTTTTGTTTATTTTGGTTTACAAGCGAAAGCGTTGACCCCGCACTAAGACCCAATAATCCATCGAACAAATAAAGGGTGCGTTTTGCATTCGTTTCTGTGGGATGGTCTTCAAAAGCTTCGTTATTTTCTTTGCTATTGTAAACGAAACTCCCTCAAACCGCATAATTTAGGCTTACAAAAAAAGCGTTTACAACCATAGATTATATTGGACAAAGAGCTAAATTATGATAATAATAAAACTACGACATTATAATTTTTATTCCATATAGCTTAAAATTTTTAAATAGTTAAATAATACCACATATATTAGAATCTATAATTAAAAACAATTATGTACGCAAATATTTCGCCTATCACAATTCATTAATTCTTTATAAAGGTTATCTGGTAAATAACGATGCGAATATCTCTCTATCCAAAAATATCGTTAACAATAAATCGCGTCAGTATTAGGTATAGATGAAGCAATAAAATATTTCCACGATGCGTAGTATCGAACGCGCATTTCAAACTGGCAACATTCTATCCGGTTATCATTATCACGTTTGAAAATAGAACGCACGCGAGGCAGGCAACCGAGTAATCGGGCAAAAGCTTTTATATACCGACCAACGGATTGTGAGCCCTCAGTTTATGCGCCCATTTCCTTCTATGGCCTGTTTTATTACCAACGGCGGGAGGCGGCAGGGGCCTATTTATGGTGGCATAAGTTTGAAGGCCCCAAGGCACGAGCTCACATGTGCCCGAACAGATAAGCGGAGGCATCCCCACTCGAAAACTTGTTTAGTCGGACCCGATAACTTTGTATTGTCTGCGGGGGACGGCTCCGAAGCCCCGAGCTGTTTGCTCGAGCAACTCACGACTAGTGTCTGACGATATTTCACATTAAAAAACTTATGACAAATCATGACAAGGAAAAATTATACCGGTCATTGTGTTGATTAAAAATAACTTGAGTATATGTTTGTACTGAAGACTAAATATAACCGAGTTTATTGATTTGAGATGCCATAGTAACATAGTTCACAAAGCTCTAGAATAACGCAAAATACTGCGGAGCAAACGTCAAATCAATTTCTCTAACTCCCGAATCAGTTGCCGTCAAAGTTTAAGCTGGCACGTTGTATCCCTTGGCTATAAGGCCATAACATAAATTCGCCCTAATTCGGCTAAGACTCAGGGGAGAAAACAAAGATCGATATCAAGTGCCCATGGCGCCAATGTGAGAGGCCCCTACGTCGAGTCACCATTTTATATAGGTCTTTTAAATCCTCTTACTAATTCCCCTTTACTGTCTATGTGTAAGGGAAAGGGAGGCGGGGTGTAGCTCAAGTTATGCCAGTAAGCAGCGGGGTGCGTTCCGTTTATGGCGAAACATCGTGACGCATCTGTTACGTTGCATAAAATATTCGAAATTTAAAAACAATGGGCTGCGCGCACGAGTGGAACGGGGTGTTTGAATATAGAAAACGGCTTTTTGTTACCAGCCAGTATTAGGTGGCTCGTAAAGGATCCTTTTTCTTTGAATCTTCTCCCTGCGGGGCCTGACACATAACAGTTTATAACGAAAAAATATCGTAAAATATATTTTTATACCGAATTGGATGACAGAGCGGTGGTTTCGTTATTCGAACTTTTTGCTACTGGCAACTTGACTAGTAATTTAAAAAAATATCACGTGCTGCGTTATTTGTATTTGAAAAACGAACGACGATCCCGTTTACTGCGACATTCAACCATGTTGGAATGAGCAAAATAAATATTAAGCATGTACCTATGTTGTATTTATTTGAAGCCCAAAATAAATAAGATTATGTTCATGATAGTTGTTATCGAAGTTAAAAGATTATTGTATATTTTATTAATTTAGCTTGCTCTAAATAATATATTTTTATCGGTTGTAGTGCTACGATTTACTGCTATCGTCGCGTAATTATGTTGACACAAGACACTTATAGCACTTACAGAACACTATATGTGAATGTATAATAAACCCAATGATGGACACATCGATTAATCAAAATCGATTCTCAGTGTCGTGAGTTGAGGGCACATGGGCCCACTAGAGGCGTTCTCGAGCCTCTCAAGAGGCCCAGGAAGTAGGCCACTTAAGAACACGCTGCTTCTCTATCTAATATTAATAGAGACGCTACCCATTAAAGTGCTATTAGGTTGCTTTGAGTGTGTAGACTCAAATTGTGAGAAAATTTTGAATAATTGCTGCTTTTGGTATAAATCAGCTGGGAATGTTTGAATTTAGGTCGAGGTTGCTTTTGTAACGACTAGGTTTATCGGTTATTTTAGACTAGGTAGACTTTTCTGATTTACCAGTAACCACAGAGATTGAAGAAGCCACGGGCTGTATTGATATTTTGGAAACCTTAATTATTTTATCTCTCCCAACAAGTCACACAACACAAGTAAATGATAAGACGCAACGCCGAATAGACTATTGTTTGGCGGGCGTTAGTGTTCCCCGTAATTAGGGGAGGTGGAAATGGACAAAATAAACCTAGCCTATTAACCTAAACAAATACCTATGATCTTACACTAACGCTTGGCAGCGATCCTGTGCCAATTTTAATCAAGTCACTCTGAGCACTCTATACTGAGATCGAGAGGGTCGGAGGGAGAGCCTAACTCCCACACATTAAGGCAAATTAACTTGTAACTACTACCCATATCTGTATTATACTTGATTTTCCTATGCAATTGTTTTGAGAGTATTGCATGGGTTTATACTTGAGGAATCTGAAACCCAAATGTTACTTAAACCAGGATCAAAACTTAGAACGTCATAGATTTTCGTTTCAAGTCAGATTTTAAAACAGTTGAAGTGCATGTTGCCAGTATCACAGGCTGTTTTATATCTTACAACTGTCACAGAATTAGTAACAGCCGATTCCTTTAGGCTTCCCTTTCTTATTTATGTAAAATTTTATTATTAGAACGAGCTAGACTGCATTTATGCATATTATTACTACTTATAATGGCGTCAGGTTCGTTTTTGTAAAATTTCGTCCTTCGCCACTGATTAGTAGTCAGTAGCTCTACAATTTCTTTTGATAGTTGGCCAAAAGCAAATATTACGTACTTTTTGTAATTTATCAGTAGTTTTGTTATTATTTTCCGCAGTAATCTTAATTATTACATGTAATTAAGGAAGTCAATCTAGATTATAGTATATTGTCTATAATATATTATTTGTGTTCGATTAATTGTGTTATGTCTCTTATAAATAAATAAAAAAGGTATACAATATCGCTTCTTAGGCGAATATTTAGTCTCTATAGTTTTTAGCCAAGTCTAGCGCAATCACTTTACCTCAGAAGATATA